>NC_069503.1:789076024-789376024 GCF_027579735.1 Bombina bombina | reverse complement strand
ATGACGATGCGTCCATGGATGTCACGTCGGTGCCCGCTAGAAGAGAAGAAGAACAGGGGGAAAGTTCAGATGGGGAGACAGAGAGGAGGAAGAGACGAGTTGGAAGCAGGGGGAGGTCGCCGCAAGGAGCTAGTGGCACAGTCAGACAGCATGCATCAGCACCCGGGGTCAGCCAGACAGCACGCCAATCAACGCGTGCTGTTGCCACCACCAGAATGCCGTCATTGCAGAGCTCAGCAGTGTGGCATTTTTTTTGTGTGTCTGCCTCTGACAACAGCGATGCCATTTGCAACCTGTGCCAACAGAAACTGAGTCGTGGGACGTCCAACACCCACCTAGGTACAACTGCTTTGTGAAGGCACATGATCGCACATCACAAACGCCTATGGGATCAATACATGGGTACAAGAAGCACACAAACTCAAAGCTGCCATCCTCCTCCTTGTCCAGCATCTTCAGCCACGTCAACCACTGCTGTCCTCCTTGCCCCCTTTCAACCAGTTCCTGCTCATCTGCCCACAGTCAGGTGTCTGTCAAGAACATGTTTGAGCGTAAGAAGCCAATGTCACAAAGTCACCCCCATGCCTGGCATCTGATAGCTGGCTTGTCTGAACTCTTAGCCCACCAGCTTTTACCATACAAGCTGGTGGAGTCTGAGGCATTCCAAAAATTTGTAGCTATTGGGACACCGCAGTGGAAGGTACCCGGCCGAAATTTCTTTGCACAACAGGCAATCCCTAACCTGTACTGGATTGTGCAAAAGGAAGTAATGGCATGTCTGGCACACAGTGTTGGGGCAAGGGTCCATCTGACCACTGATACCTGGTATGCAAAGCATGGTCAGGGCAGGTATATCACCTACACTGCGCATTGGGTAAACCTGCTGACGGCTGCCAAGCATGGAATGCGTGGCTCTGCAGAGGAGTTGGTGACACCGCCACGACTTGCAGGCAGGCCTGCTGCCACCTCCTCTACTCCTCCTACTCCATCCTCTTCCATAACCTCCTCGGCTGAGTCCTCTTCTGCTGCTGCATCTTGCTCCAAATCAACGGCACCCCCCCAGCTCCCCAGGTACTATTCCACATTCTGGATAAGGCAGTGTCACGCCGTTTTGGGGTGACTTGCCTGAAAGCAGAGAGTCACACCGGACCAGCACTCCTGTCCGCCCTGAATCACAGGTGGATCAGTGGCTGACTCTGCACCAACTGGAGATCGGCAAAGTGGTTTGTGACAATGGAAGAAATTTGTTGGCGGCATTGAATTTGGGCAAGTTGACACGTGCTGTGCATGGCACATGTGTGTAATCTGAACGTACAACGCTTTGTGCATAAGTACCCAGGCTTACAGGATGTCCTGAAGCAGGCCAGGAAGGTGTGTGGCCATTTCAGGCGTTCCTACACGGCCATGACACACTTTTCAGATATCCAGCGGCGAAACAACATGCCAGTGAGGCGCTTGATTTGCGACAGCCCGACACATTGGAATTCAACACTCCTAATGTTCGAACGCCTGATCCAACAAGAAAAAGCCGTTAACGACTATTTGTATGACCGGGTGCTAGGACAGCCTCTGCGGAGCTGGGATTTTTTTGCCACGTTACTGGACGCTCATGCGCAATGCCTGAAGGCTTGTTCGTCCTTTTGAGGAAGTAACAAACCTAGTCAGTCGCACAGAAGGCATTTTCAGCGACATCATACCATTTGTTTTCTACTTGGAGCGTGCCCTGCGAAGAGTGCTGGATCAGGCCGTAGATGAGCGTGAAGAGGAAGAGTTGTGGTCACCATCACCACCAGAAACAGCCTTATCAGCATTGCTTGCTGGACCTGCGGCAACGCTGGAAGAGGATTGTGAGGAAGAGGAGTCAGAGGAGGAATGTGGCTTTGAGGAGATGGAGGAAGACCAACCACAACAGGCATCCCAGGGTGCTCGTTGTCACCTATCTGGTACCCGTGGTGTTGTACATGGCTGGGGGAAAGAACATACCTTCAGTTTGATCACTGCGGATGAGGAACGGGACATGAGTAGCTCGGCATCCAACCTTGTGCAAATGGGGTCTTTCATGCTGTCATGCCTGTTGAGGGACCCTCGTATAAAAAGGCTGAAGGAGAACGACCTGTACTGGGTGTCCACGCTACTAGACCCCCGGTATAAGCATAAAGTGCCTGAAATGTTACCGAATTACCGCAAGTCGGTAAGGATGCAGCAGTTCCAAAATAAATTAAAAAGTATGCTTTACACAGCGTATAAGGGTGATGTCACAGCACAACGGGGATCTAACAGGGGAAGAGGTGAAAGTAATCCTCCTCCTCCCACGACCACGCCGGCAAGTACAGGATGCTTTACAGACGTTTTGTTGATGGAGGACATGCAGAGCTTTTTAAGTCCTACGAATCGCCACAGCCCTTCGGGGTCCACCCTCAGAGAACGACTCGACCGACAGGTAGCAGACTACCTCGCCTTAACTGCAGATATCGACACTCTGAGGAGCGATGAACCCATTGACTACTGGGTGTGCAGGCTTGACCTGTGGCCTGAGCTATCCGAATTTGCGATAGAACTTCTGGCCTGCCCCGCTTCAAGTGTCCTGTCAGAAAGGACCTTCAGTGCAGCAGGAGGTATTGTCACTGAGAAGAGAAGTCGCCTAGGTCAAAAATGTCTAGATTACCTCACCTTTATTAAGATGAATGAGGGATGAATCCCAAAGGGACTGACAGTAGGCGATACATTCGACTAACAAAGGCCTGATGAGATGAGCCGCCTTGGGCTAAAAATGGTCCAAACGCTGCTGTATTTTATCTCTGAATGCCGGATGACTTGCGTGATGTATCCGCCACCAACTAGGGTTTAAGCCACAATGTTTTAGGGCACTTTCTGCCTGGGAAACAAACATCAATTTTTCTGGCCGCTGCTACAGCAGCGGCTGCAACAATACCTAATTTTTCAGGCATGTGTACATGCCTAATTTTTCTGGCCTCTGGTGCTGCACTGTGGCTTCAAAAACCAAACCAAAAAAAAAAAGGCACATAACAGGGATTAAACTGATAGGAATAGTACTACTTAACACACCACTCCTATCTGGTGGCACATTATATTGCATGCGCAGTGCCCCAAATTTGAAGTAGGAGGTCCGACCAAGCATCTTTTTCCATCTCCCGGTTCCTAAAATCGATGCCATATACACGTCCCCTGATAGGGGACGTTACAGGGATTAAACTGATAGGAATAGTACTACTTAACACACCTTATAATAACGCAGAGAGAGGCAATGCAGAGAGAGGAGTCTGAAGAAGAGGAGTCAGAGGAGGAAGGTGGCTTTGAGGAGGTGGAAGACCAAACACAGCAGGCGTCCCAGGGGGCTTGTTGTCACCTTTCGGGGACCCTTGGTGTTGTACGTGGCTGGGTGGAGGAAGAGACCTTCAATGACATCAGTGAGGACAAGGAACGGGACATGGCTAGCTTGGTATCCAACCTTGTGCAAATGGGGAGTTTGCGGTTGTGCAAATGGACTGTTTGCGGTTGTTTGCGGTGCGTTAAACGGGGAGTTTTGTCTGTCACTGTGAAGCGGGCGTAACCCTTACACTACCTGGTCGATACAACATCATACCTGATGTTTTAAAGCACGTTATACCAAACTATTTAGGAATGTTAGGTGATTTATGCCCTTTATGGATTAAAACCAGACTCTGCATCAACTATGTAATTTTCCATGGGAGTTTTGCCATGGATCCCCCTCCGGCATGCCACAGTCCAGGTGTTAGTCCCCTTGAAACAACTTTTCCATCACTATTGTGGCCAGAAAGAGTCCCTGTGGGTTTTAAAATTCGCCTGCCCATTGAAGTCTATGGCGGTTCACCCATTCGCGAACATTTGCGGAAATTCGCGTTCGCCATTTGCGAACGCAAAATTTTAGGTTTGTGACATTACTATTTATTAGCATTAGCTCTATTTTCTGAAATACAGTTGTTATGAGCTGCTTATTCTATTTTCATTATTTTATATGTTTAACCAAACTTTTCCTTTTCTTTTACTGAACTCTTCTCTGAAACTGCAGATATATTACTTCTGTATTTTCCAGCAATTCACTCCTGACCTAATAAATGATGTATCTTTAACAACTTATTTTTAGCCTAAAAAGTATATATCAGTACATCTTAAAGTTATGGCTTCTCCCATACAAAGTTTTCTAAATATCTGAAACTCAAGGTAAAATCCAAGGCTTCTCTGTGCAGTATCAACTTCTCAATCCAATTAGCCAGCTAGCCTCTGGTCACATTCCAAGAAAACATATCTCCCAAATTTTAACATAGAGGACCTGTTTTTTTTTTCCCTTTCCTAGTAACCACTAATCATGTGAGATTTATTGGCCAATCATTATCAGCCAATTAGCTCTCTGCTTTGTAAGGAACTGTAATAGTATAAAAATGCATGTATATGAAAATGTGTTAGTCTTGCGTTGCTGTTTTTTGTGCTGGGACACTGTTGCAACAGTGTAATAAAGATTACCTCTTCTGAGGTGAGCCCTTGTTTGATAAATATCTGGTCTGGACCTCTTTATTACTGCACCTGAGACGAGCTCACTCACGACAGTAACTTGGCGACTCTGGTGGGACATGCTTCAGGTCGAACTTTCCGTGCCTCCCTGGCTGGGAACCAACATCTGCGCGCACCCATCTGATTCAGGTCTATAGCTTACCTGTGGGAGGTTTTGTCTTGTTGGCCAGGGAGTCCCGGGGGGGGCGATAAGGGAGTACGTCCTGAGGAACAGACCACAAACAACGGACACAATCTACCCCTTGGACAAGTCTGTGAGTGTCTTCTTGTCTTTTGTGTTCATGTACGTGTAATATATGTTGTGGGTCTTTTACCCTGTTTTTGTTTTATATACTGGATCACTATTAAATTCAGTGGGACATCTGTCTGGCAGTTAAACACCATTAGGGTGCCAGCCCACTATAAAATAAAGTTTCAGGTGGTAGGGATTTTACAGAGGCAGAAATAGTGATCCAAGACATATTGTGATTTGAGACTATAGTGCTAATCTCTCCTGCTAAGTAGGGACGTTGAGGTAGTGTCCGTCCGGTAACTGCAGGGACTTGATTGACTATAGTGCTAATCTCTCCCGCTAGGCAGGGACATTGAGGAAGTGTCCGTCCGGTAACTGCAGGGACTTGATTAGGGATTAAAGTGAGGTGTGGATTTTGAGGAGTTAAAGTGCCCCTGTTTTTGGTTTAATTTTTGTAGACTGGGCACTTTGTCATCAAAATTTACATTCACTTTAAGGAACAGTGATATAATAATGGGATCCCGGTTGTCTAAAGTAGACAAAGACTCTCCCCTTGTTAAAGTATATGCAAATTAGGGAAAACTCAGTACTGCTTGGTTATAAAAAAAATAGAATTTATACTTTGTGCACAGAGCTCTGCGTTTCCTATACTCTCAGCCTTGATCCTGAATTAAGGTGGCCGAGATTTGGGTCCTTTGAGCTCCCTAAATTAATTGCCCTCCGCAATTTTCTGGTTGATATATGCCCTGACCAGATGGACTACTATTATCTGTTTGAGAATAGTAGGGTTGCTGACGTCAAAACCCAAATGAAAATGTGTTTTCTGTATTACTAAAAGTTTCATGTATGTTAACATTGCTTTAGAATAAATGCTGGGAGTGAAATATTTGAGGTATGCGAGTTGATAAGAATTTTTGTGTACAATCGCTGCAAAAGAAAGCTGGCCTTGATGTTTGATGCAGGCTGGAGCTGTGTGTGTATCAGGGATTCTTAGCTAAGCAATTTGATGACGTAAGGATTTGCTTGTAATTGCTGTAACTTGATTTTAAAGTCATATGTATGTTCTTAATTTTGTGCGCCAATAATAGCATTTTTTTTAGTTTTAAGTGATATTTGTTTTATGTATGGGCTGATAAGAGATTTAATGTGTTTCCATCTGTTTGAGGCATATAAAATATATGCAAGTGAAGTAACTAAGGAAAGTGCGATGGTGTGTGTGATTTTTGTCACGCTCTAGTAAATATGAGAGTTTTTCTTGTATATGATTAATGGGTTAAGTATGTTTGTGGAAAAGAAAATAAGGTAAAAAAAACTTGTCTTGTTTGCCATTGGAGTTCTGCTTCTTTGCTGTATTATGGACTGTGTGTCATTAGATGTATGTATTTGGGTCTGTTTCTTTTGCAATAAATATTTAAGTATATGCAGGTTGTGATGCAGTTGGGAGGTGGAGTTTTAATGGTAAATAGGACAATAAGGTTGAATATGTAATATACATGATAAATGGTCAGCCCTTATGGGGACACTACACTGTAAAATAGTTTTTATATTAATGTATTTTCAATGACTTGTTATACAAGCTGCATAGTATAAAATATAGGAGAAATTGCATTTGCAAGTTTATTTGTATATATATGAAGTAGCTGGTTTTATGCTTCCAAAACACAGTTGATTGCAATGGGTTGAATTTTAGATAATAAGCATATCTCATTGTGTTCGTTATCTTATATTTGTCTGTAAAACCGGAGCTCAGTGCTTAGACAGAGCAATGGAAAATTGTCATTTTGTTACTGAAAAAGGGCCAGTTCATGAGTTCATGAACAGCAATAACACTGGATTAACAAGTAAAGGAGATAATACATAAAATGTAGTAGTTTGTAAAATATATATATTGTTTTTACATTTTTTTATCTTCTTATTTGCAGTTCAGCTAAATGTCCCTGGAATGCCCTGATAAAAGGGCAGTGCTGCAATGCTCTATTACCCCGCCCCATGGCCAATCAAAGTGCTTTAGTAAATGATATGCTAAAGACAGTAAACCTCCAATGTGCACACACAATCGGCAGCTAACAAAATAAATTAAAATATCACTCCCCACACTTTCTCCGGGAGCATAATAATTGCATAAGACCTGGATGATTTTCTCTATTTTTTTTTCTTTAGTTTGTTTTACAATAGTTTGCGTACATAATCACCTTGTGCAGACCTTTCCTTGTATATATAGATAATATAAAATCTGTGAGACTAGCAGTGAAAAAAAAGTTACATTTGCTTTCCAGCTGATTGAGGCTTCATGCCGATGTGGATTTGACTTCTGAGTTGAATACATACAGGTCTGTGTAAAAGTCTGTTCTAATACAGGAGTGGAATTGCATGTTGCAAACGTTTTTTTTTCCTCTTCATATAAGTTGCAAACTGAGAGATATCACTGACCTGAATGTATTCAAGCTCTAAAAAAAAAACTGCTCACTGCTCAACACCGAGTCAGGGGGTGGAGCAAGTGCTATGCACAGAAGGCAGGAAAAAAAATATTTAAAGGGGTATAGGCAAACTGATATAAAATCTGAGATTTAAAAAAAAAAAACATTTACAGCGAAAGAAAATAAGGTTTATTGTATGCTCAGCACTAGTATATTTAACTATGTCAAGCAGTTTCAATTAAAAATTATTCTTAATTTGGGTAAACTGTCCCTTTAAACATCCTGCACCCCTGTGAGTGTGGTTTCTTACTACTGGCTTGTTTACTTAGGCTGATTGATAGATGAAACTCCAGTATAAATTTTTTTACTATAGGTGGGTATACCACAGACTAAATCAGCTATTTCAAATGCCAAAATAGAGGAAAGGAGCTTGTACAGGGACATTCTTTACACATTTATGTGCCACACGCAGTACACCTCTTACTCAGTCAGACAAATACACAACATTTTTTTTTAAAGCCAACGTCTCACTGGGTATGAGACATTGCTTCTTGTACCTTCTAATATCACTAGCATCCACTGTACCTCTCTCAACCCAGCAACTTTGTTACCTCTGCCTGATGATAGTACCCCACACTATGACTGTTTATCTGTATCTCTCTTTTCCTCCAAACTAAGGGATAGCCTCTCTGATGTGCCTCTACCTAGCCTGGATTGGACACTGTTCTGTGATGGAAGTTTGAGGATGGTGAATGTTTCTGCTGTAGTCATGACAGATTCTGTTATAGAGGCCGAGCCCCTCCCATCTCACTACAGTGCCCAAGCGGCTGAGCTACATGCACTCACACTTGCTTGTCAGCTCTCAAAGGACAGGTCAGTAAACATTTACACTGATAGTAAATATGCTTTAGGGATTGTATATGCCACTGGTCAATTATGGAAATTAAGGGGTTTTCTAACTTCTGCTGGTACCCAAATCTCCAATGCACCACAAGTTTCTGCATTCCTTGACTCAATCCATTTACCCACTTCCATCTCTGTCATGCATTGCAAAGCACACACCCACTCACAGGAACCCATTTCACTTTGTAATAGTTATGCTGATCAAATTGCTTAGCATGCAGCTTCTCTGCCATTTACACTACATTGTCTCTCTTTACACTTCTCTTCCTGAACAAACTGTTCACCTCTGGACTATTCTTGGTGTTACCTGTGACTTTTGGTATCTGGTCCACTCCAGATGGATGCCCTGCTCTACCTCAACCACACCTCTCTCTTATGCTATCCTTTCTGCATAACCAAACACACTGAGGTACCGCACAACTTGCTGAAACCCTTAACAGACAGTGGTTTGCCCCCCCCCCCCCCATCAAGCTGCAAAATGGGTTGTATTGAATTGTGAGACGTGCTCAATTCAATCCAAGGGGGGAACCTAAAGGCCCACCAGGCGGATGCCCATGGGCATTTGATACTTTTGAATGTTTACAAATTGACTTTTCTGACATACCTCCCTGTAGGGGTTTCAAACATTTACTTGTGATAGTGGACCAACTTACTGGATGGGTCGAGGCCTTTCCTACAAGAACTGTGAAAGTCCAAGAAGTTGCCAAGTGAATGCTAAAAGAACTCATACCCAGGTTTGGCCTCCCAGAGTAATTGAATCTAACAGAGGAACACATTTCACAAGTAATATTATTCAGCAACTGACATTAGCCTTAGGCTTTACTTGGCATCGTCATACCCCTTGGCATCCAGAAAGATCAGGCCAAGTGGAAAGAAAGAACCAGACCCTAAAACAGACTATTGCAAAAATTTGTTCTCAAGTAAGCCTTAAATGGGTAGATGCTTTGCCCCTAGCACTGTTTGGTACTCACACAAACCATAGGGGGACCCTCAAGCTCTCACCATATGAACTATTGTTTGGTAGGCCACCTCCTTTGTATAGTGCCAACACCTTACACCTGCCTGACCTTGCAGTAGGTGATGTATAACTAACTGCTTATCTTTTGCAACTGCAGACATTCTCTCCACAGACATGTCTCTCTCTCTCAGTCTTTGCCATTGGACATGACTGCACATCCCTTCCAGTCAGGTGACTTCCTTTTAGTCCAGACCTATCAAAAGAAAAAAACACTGCAGCCTCTCTGGAAAGGTCCCTTCCTGGTTTTGCCGACTACTCCAAAAGCTATCAAAGTTGCTAAGGTCGACTCTTGGATCCACTACTCCAGGTGTAAAAGATACAGCCCAGACAAAGAAGCAGCCTGCAACAAGCCAAAGAAAGAAGAAGCTGGGGCAACCAAGGCCTCTGAAGAAGGGGTAACCAAGACCCCTGACGACGATTGGTTAATTCAGACCCTTCTGGGTTTAAAACTCAGACTAACCAGAAATAGTGAAATCTCACTAGCTGAATGAGTGAAACTGAAAGATCTGTCTTTCTAACTCTTATTTTCATTGTCTCACTCCTCTGTTGATATCTTGAGTAACACCCCTCAATATGTCTCCTTTGTTTTGTGTCACACTTTTGACCATGCTCTCTTACTCTATTTCCCAATATGTGTCTTCTGGTCAATGTGCTTGTCCTAACCCCTTTACTAAATACTCTTGTTCTGGTAACCTTGTATCTGTGGCAGTTTTTCCTCCTACTACTAGCTGCCCTCAACAAGTAATTATACTCAAAGTTCGTATTTAAAGGTCCTAAGGGGTTTGTTATCCAGTCTATTTGCATAGCCCCACTAGTGAATGTGGTTTGAAAATTATGAAGTGGGTAGCTGAGAAATGAAAGTGACCCCTTCTTGCTTGACGTTCCCCTGTAACTACAATTGCCACAACCCCTATTTACCCCCATGATTCTTTCCCCCATAATGATAATTTACCTAATGCCCAATTGTCCACAGAGAACTATTCTTTAGGTGAATGGGGACTAAACTCACATGTTGTCCTACTCCAAACTATAGCCAATCACACCGAGGGCAATTGTTATATTTGTGCTCGCATTCCCACTCATCATAAGGGGGTATTCCTCTTATGGGTATTAATGTTGATTTGTTTACCTTTGATTTGTCTACTTTTATTCCTCCAGGTACACCATTGTTCAACCTATCAGGTAATTTTATCTCTTTGGGAGGCACCTCATATGGTACTATCTGCAGGGAAATTGGCCAAGGTACGGTGGGGTTGGGTGCCTCCCTATGTGAGTATGTAATCTCCAGTAATGGCACTCATTTCCGGCTGGTAAATTCCTCTGGTATGATCCTAACTGTGAATTATAATCTCACTGCACTTTTTTGTTTCCTCCAGGGCCCCAATTGTACTTTTGTTTCCCCATCCCTTGTACAATCTTTCCTCAGCAGACCACCCCCTGGGTTGTATTGATATGTGGACAGACAGCGGTGTCAGTCCTCCCTGGTAACTCTACAGCCATCTGCTTCCTGGGTGTGGTAACCCCAGCCATCTGTGTTGTCCCCACGCTGCCCTTGGGCCCAATTCACAATAAACGTGAATCTGGAAGCTTGCTGCCGCCCTTGTCCAACAGTATGCTGGAGATTCAACTGGTCGAGCTATCCTCCCGGCCGTTGGTGTCTACCTGAATCATCAGGACATCATCATGTTATCTGTGACACTACAGACCTTCATGAATGAGAGTGCAAGACTTGTTCAGAGTGTGGCCCAAGAGTTGAAGCAGCTTAGACAACTAGCATTGCAGAATAGGATGGCCCTTGATTACCTCCTGGCTTCCCAAGGAGGGGAGGGGAGGGGAGGGGGGGTGTAGTCTTGTGAGAAAAGAATGTTGTACCTATGTTACTGATCAATCACTTAATTTGAGTTACCATCTCACAGTTATTAGGTCCCTATCCCAGGATGTCCAAGATGTGATTGATGACAAATTTGGCCTTGGAGGTATTTTTGACCATCTCTTTGATTGGCTACCTAATTTGGGATGGTTACGCTACCTTTTTCTGTATGGCATTGTTATTATAGTATGCCTTATCCTGATGTGTTTATGTATACAATGTGTACATGGTTTAATCTCTACATGCAAGAATGTTTTCACTGTGTCTCATTCTTCTCCCAAATACTTGTTTCCCTCTATCCGTTTTGAATCTCCCCACCATGTTGATATCTCTCTTGACCCTGATTTCTTCTGAGTTCACCTACTTCTCTCCTACTCTATGTCTCTTTTGACCTCTTGATCTTACAATGTTATTGCCTACCCACCAGCTGTGCCCTAAAATTCCCTGTCTTATCCCTATGCAGGATGCACTACGTCCCTAGGATCGTCTAGAACTTTCCTACATTGGGAAACTGGCCACGGAGAGACCATGGACCATCATCTACCTTGATGGCCACCCCGGTCGTAGCCTGTATACCCATAACCCACTCCTTTTTCCCTCCCTGGTGGTTTCTATTTCTTCATTGTCTTTCTGTATTGTTTTATTTTGCTTTCATATTGCATTACCTTATACTTACACTCTCTATATTTCCTTCACAGGTGCAGAATTCCTTCACCTCCCAAACATGCCATGATACTGCCTGACAACCCACTATTCGCCATCAACTCTGCAAGAATGATGGGGATTGTTAATTGTTGTTAATAAATATGGGAGGGGATGTTTCTGCACTATGTCATGCCACACACATATGTCATGCCACACACACATTTACAGCATAGGAATGTTTAGGTAGTTGTCTACTCCACCCGATGGCGACTAGCGTCCGGTAATAGCGGAATTGCCTACTACCTAATAACTTCACTCCTACCTTGTTTTTGTTTACCCTCTTGTAGTCCTGTGAACCATCTTGGACGCGAGCACCCATGTACTAATAGCATTGTGATTGTAATTGTCAAACCGCCATGAGTCACATTGAGTTTTTGTGATCGCAGCACTTTGACGTTTGCGATCAAAGGGGGGAATGTTATGAGCTGCTTATTCTATTTTCATTATTTTATATGTTTAACCAAACTTTTCCTTTTCTTTTACTGAACTCTTCTCTGAAACTGCAGATATATTACTTCTGTATTTTCCAGCAATTCACTCCTGACCTAATAAATGATGTATCTTTAACAACTTGCTTTTAGCCTAAAAAGTATATATCAGTACATCTTAAAGTTATGGCTTCTCCCATACAAAGTTTTCTAAATATCTGAAACTCAAGGTAAAATCCAAGGCTTCTCTGTGCAGTATCAACTTCTCAATCCAATTAGCCAGCTAGCCTCTGGTCACATTCCAAGAAAACATATCTCCCAAATTTTAACATAGAGGACCTGTTTTTTTTTTCCCTTTCCTAGTAACCACTAATCATGTGAGATTTATTGGCCAATCATTATCAGCCAATTAGCTCTCTGCTTTGTAAGGAACTGTAATAGTATAAAAATGCATGTATATGAAAATGTGTTAGTCTTGCATTGCTGTTTTTTGTGCTGGGACACTGTTGCAACAGTGTAATAAAGATTACCTCTTCTGAGGTGAGCCCTTGTTTGATAAATATCTGGTCTGGACCTCTTTATTACTGCACCTGAGACGAGCTCACTCACGACACAGTGATATTGAAAAATACATTTTCACACCATAGTGACATTTTTTTCTTAAGAATATGAGACTATAAAAACAGTCCTTCTTGTCTTCCCTTTAACTCTGCAAGCAAAACTAATTTTTAAAACTTATCTCTGTCCTCTAATGATGAAATAGTTTTTGTCCCCCTTGTTTTAATACTCTTCTGGGCCAACCCTCTCTTCCCATTACCATTAGCTTCTCAGCACAATACTTTTACATGTACTCAAATGAACATGAAATAGACTCCCACATTTCTCACTGTATAGAATGGTGGCATCTTGAAAATAAACCATTTACTATACCATGGGAAATAAAGTTTTGCTTGATGGAAGTGACTCAATAGTTTCAATGTTTAAAAAAAAAAAAGTTTTATAGTTTGAGAACTGTTCAAAGCCCTCAATTGTTAATGGGAAAAATTCTGACTAATTTCTTCTATGAGATATTAATATCCTACACTATTAATGTCACCACATAGTAACACAAGATCCTGTATTTCAAAATGATGTCAATTAAATGCCCACATTTTTCATCTTGATATTTTGGAAAACTTGAACATTGGATATTGAAAGTAAACAAACACCCTTTAAGCACAAAATATAAAATCCCATTCACCATGATGTGTTTATAGAGAACATTTGTATTTTGATAAATGAGGATACTGTAACTTAAAGGGACATAATACTCGTGCTAAATCACTTGAAACTGATGCAGCATAACTGTAAAAAGCTGACAGGAAAATATCACCTGAGCATCTCTAAGTAAAAAGGAAGATATTTTACCTCACAATCTCCTCAGCTCAGCAGAGTAAGTTCTGTGTAAAAAGTTATACTTCACCTGCTCCCAGATGCAGGTAAAAATATAAAACAAATGAAGAAATGAACAGCAGCCAATCAGCATCAGCAGTGCTGAGGTCATGAACTCTTTTACTGTGATCTCATGAGATTTCACTTAACTCTCATGATATTTCATTGTAAGCTTCTTTTACCTGATTGGTGAAATAATATGAGAGTTCACGAGGCTCATCCTTTCAGCTGTCCTAGGACAGACACACTAAAATGCTGCTTAGAAATCCTTTACAATGGGAGGTGGCTACTGAGGAACTTTTGAGGTAAAATATCTTTCTTTTTTACATAGAGATGTTCAGGAGATATTTTCTAGTCAGCTTTTTACAGCTATGCTGCATCACTTTCAAGTGTTTAAACATTTGGGTATTATGGACCTTTAATATTCCACTAATGTGAACATTATGGTCTATATTACAAGTAGCGCGCTATTGATAGCGCGCTGTGCAGAATCAATATTCCAGGCCCACATTAAGAATAGCGCACAATCTCGTATTACAAGTTCGTGGTACATCAGAATTACCAGAGAATGTTTGGTGCAGTTTACAATACTTTACCGCACAATATATATTAATGCATAGCGCTGCCACACTAAACATTGCGCAAGCGACTTGAGACCTTAAGTACAGTGATAAGGCTATAATAAAAGTAAAACAGAAATAAAATATTGCATACATTATATATACACATACATGTACCTTTTGAGTCCTTCCCAGTCAAACACCTTGTCATATACCATATCCCTTTAAAACAATGTTAACACCATTTTGTTATAAAAAAAATAAATACTGGAAATTGCATTGTTCTTAACTTTTTTCTAATAATATTATATATATATATATATATATATATATATATATATATACATATACAAAGAGAGGTAATAGGCGCAGGACAGGATTGATTCAAAGTCTAAAATTGAGGGATAGTAAATACATATAAATATATGTGCAAATATCAAACTCAGAACACGTCTGTGAACACTTATGTGAACACTTGAAATATAATGCAATACAAGTCACTTAGAAATAAATAAATAAAACACTTCTATATCTCTATCTTAAAAAAGCTATAGAGTGTCAAAAAGAAAATCAATAAAATAACATATGATAATGTACAATGAAGTCAAGAGGGAATTTTAATTAAAAAATCCCTTTTAGTATAAACAGTCCAAATACAATAACAGTTCTCAAAGGAGAAATAAATGTAGATGGTGACAAAAAGATCCCCTTAAATCACCAGAATAGGAGACAAAGTGACCAATCTCAAGGTTCCCAGGTGAAGGAAAGGAACTTTGTTCCAATTTTCAGACCAGTTGGAGTGCCCAAAACCAGTGATAATAGGTAAAATTCCTACTTACGAAAAGAAAACTCAATCAAATGAAGTAAGTGCCGCATAAATAGTTAAGTTGTGAGCTCCCCAGCTGGATAGTGATACGCTCTTTGAACGCTCCTTGGTATAAATTAACTCTCCACTCTCTCCCCACGTCTCTCAGCTTGAGCATGGAGTGCAATTCTGGGGACCAATCTGAGATGATGCTGATGTTCTGTGGCAGTAGCTAGTTTCTAGGCAAACTGCTAAGCAGACTTGTTGTGACATCCTCCTATTTTGGTGATTTAAGGGGATCTTTTTTCATCATCTACATTTATTTCTCCTTTGAGAACTGAATTCCCTCTTGTGAATGAAAGAAGGGAACAGGCGCACCCAGCGACTCACGGTATCAATTTATTTAGGTAACACACATATGCAGACTATATTGCACTTACTAGACATTAAAAGTGAAAAGCCTCAAGAGGAAATCCTTTTTAGAGAGTCCCATACATACTCACAAAGTCACCAGGTCTTATGGCATATGTCTGTAATAGCGGAAGGACGGATCGGGCTTAACAGATGTAATCCTGAGCTCAGGTTTCAGCCCTCCTTTCTCCCTGTAATAACGGATCTCTTTACTTTGCAGCACTCCTCTCCTACTCCTACTCCTGAATGCGTTTCGTCTGCTCACGGGCAGACTTTCTCAACAGGCAATGTAATCTGTTTGTATGAGGCTTTGGTTACTATTTAAAAATTGTCGGGCTTCCTGTTAAGCTCCCCCCACACAAACCCCAAACATCCATTGGTCCATTGATCCGTTTGAGGAGACTTATTATCTACTTCAATTTTGCAATATAAATAACATAATACTTGCATAAAAAATAACAAATAACATAGATCAATACATACAATAAATTTGCAATAAAAGTTTTGGACAAATCATTATTCTTCATTAATCCTAATAAGTAAAAACTTGCAATGGAAAATATTAAAACTTAAAAGGCAATTCGTATTCTAGCTCCATAAAAAGTAAATCATTATTTTACATTAATCCTAATAAATAAAAACTTGCATAAATTTATAATTGCAATGGGAAATTTTAAAACTTAAAAGGCAATTCATGTTCTAACTCCATAAAAAGCAATTCATTATTCTAGCTTCATAAAAACCACAACAAATTAAAAACATAATAATAAATACCTGCTTAATAGTGATGTCGCAAACTGAAAATTTTCCATTCGCGAACGGTGAACGCGAACGTCCGCGACTGTTCGCGAACAGGCGAACCGGGCGAACCGCCATTGACTTCAATAGGCAGGCAAATTTTAAAACCCACAGGGACTCTTTCTGGCCACAATAGTGATGGAAAAGTTGTTTCAAGGGTACTAACACCTGGATTGTGGCATGCCGGAGGGGGATCCATGGCAAAACTCCCAAGTAAAATTAGATAGTTGATGCAGAGTCTGGTTTTAATCCATAAAGGGCATAAATCACCTAACATTCCTAAATTGTTTGGAATAACGTGCTTTAAAACATCAGGTATGATGTTGTATCAATCAGGTAGTGTAAGGGTTATGCCCGCTTCACAGTGACAGACCAAACTCCCTGTTTAACGCACCACAAACAACCGCAAACAGTCCATTTGCACAACCACGAGATAGATAGATTTGATAGATAAATAGATACATAGATTAGATAGATAGATCAATAGATGCAATATACATTTGATAGATACGATAGATAGATTTGATAGATAAATAGATAGATTTGATTGATATATAATTTCCCAGACAGAGATTTACAAGACGTGCGGTCTGTGACCCATGGTAAGGTTCCCAGAGGCAGTTGTGGCGCCAGGGGACGTGTATATGGCATGGATTTTAGGAACCGGGAGATGGAAAAAGATGCTTGGTCGGTCCTCCTACTTCAAATTTGGGGCACTGCGCGTGCAATCTACTGTGCCACCAGATATGAGTGGTGTGTTAAGTAGTACTATTCTGATCAGTTTAATACCTGTTACGCCCCCTATCAGGGGACGTGTATATGGCATGGATTTTAGGAACCGGGAGAGGGAAAAAGATGCTTGGTCGGTCCGGCCACGAGATAGATAGATTTGATAGATAGATACATAGATTAGATAGATAGATCAATAGATACATTTGATAGATTCAATAGATAGATAGATTTGATAGATAAATAGATAGATTTGATAGATAGATAATTTCCCAGACAGAGAATTACAAGACGTGCGATCTGGGACCCATGGTAAGGTTAATTCCTTTTGCACAATCGAGTACAGGTTGGGGATTGCCTTTTGTGCAAAGAAATTTCGGCTGGGTACCTTACACTGTGGTTTCCCCTATCAGGGGATGTGTATATGGCATGGATTTTAGGAACTGGGAGAGGGAAAAAGATGCTTGGTCGGTCTGGCCACGAGATAGATAGATTTGATAGATAGATAGATAGATAGATAGATACATAGATTAGATAGATAGATAGATCATTAGATGCAATAGATACATTTGATAGATACGATAGATAGATAGATAGATTTGATAGATAAATAGATAAATTTGATAGATAGATAATTTCCCAGACAGAGAATTACAAGACGTGCGGTCTGAGACCCATGGTAAGGTTACTTCCTTTTGCACAATTGAGTACAGGTTGGGGATTGCCTTTTGTGCAAAGAAATTTCGTCTGGGTACCTTCCACTGCGGTGTCCCCTATCAGGGGATGTGTATATGGCATGGATTTTAGGAACCGGGAGATGGAAAAAGATGCTTGGTCGGTCCTCAAACTTCAAATTTGGGGCACTGCTCGTGCAATATAATGTGCCACCAGATAGGAGTGGTGTGTTAAGTAGTACTATTCCTATCAGTTTAATCCCTGTTAAGTGTCTTTTTATTTGTTTTGTTTTTGAAGCCACAGTGCACCACCAGAGGCCAGAAAAATTTGGCATGTACACATGCCTGAAAAATTAGGTATTGTTGCAGCCGCTGCTGTAGCAGCGGCCAGAAAATTTGATGTTTGTTTCCTAGGCAGAAAGTGCCCTAAAACATTACGGCTTGAACCCTATTTGGTGGCGGATAAGTCACGCAAGTCATCCGGCATTTGAAGATAAAATACAGCAGCGTGTGGACCATTTTTAGCCCAAGGCAGCTCATCTCATCAGGCCTTTTTTACTCGAATGTATAGTCCAATGTCAGTCCCTTCGGGATCCATCCCTCATTCATCTTAATAAAGGTGAGGTAATATAGACTTTTTTTACCTAGGCGACTTCTCTTCTCTTCTCTGACAATACCTCCTGCTGCACTGAAGGTCCTTTCTGACAGGACACTTGAAGCGGGGCAGGCCAGAAGTTCTATCGCAAATTCGGATAGCTCAGGTCACAGGTCAAGCCTGCACACCCAGTAGTCAAGGGGTTCATCGCTCCCCAGAGTGTCGAGATCTGCAGTTAAGGCGAGGTAGTCTGCTACCTGTCGGTCGAGTCATTCTCTGAGGGTGGACCCCGAAGGGCTGTGGCGATGCATAGGAGTTAAAAAGCTCCACATGTCCTCCATCAACAACACATCTGTAAAGCGTCCTGTCCTTGCCGGCGTGGTTGTGGGAGTCGGAGGATTACTTTCAGCTCTTCCCCTGTTAGATTCACGTTGTGCTGTGACGTCACCCTTATACGCTATGTAAAGCATACTTTTTAATTTATTTTGGAAATGCTGCATCCTTTCCGACTTGTGGTAATTCAGTAACATTTCTGGCACTTTATGCTTATACCGGGGGTCTAGTAGCGTGGACACCCAGTACAGGTCGTTCTCCTTCAGCTTTTTTATACGAGGGTCCCTCAACAGGCACGACAGCATCAAAGACCCCATTTGCACAAGGTTGGATGCTGAGCTACTCATGTCCCGTTCCTCGTCCTAAGTGATGTCACTGAAGGTATCTTCTTCCCCCCAGCCACGTACAACACCACGGGTACCAGATAGGTGACAACGAGCACCCTGGGATGCCTGTTGTGGTTGGTCTTCCTCTTCCTCCTCAAAGCCACATTCCTCCTCTGACTCCTCTTCCTCACAATCCTCTTCCAGCGTTGCCGCAGGTCCAGCAAGTGATGCTGATAAGGCTGTTTCTGGTGGTGATGGTGACCACAACTCTTCCTCTTCACACTCATCTATGGCCTGATCCAGCACTCTTCGCAGGGCACGCTCCAGGAAGAAAACAAATGGTATGATGACGCTGATGGTGCCTTCGGTGCGACTGACTAGGTTTGTCACCTCCTCAAAAGGACGCATGAGCCTACAGGCATTGCGCATGAGCACCCAGTAACGTGGCAAAAAAATTCCCAGCTCCGCAGAGGCTGTCCTAGCACCCCGGTCATACAAATACTCGTTAACGGCTTTTTCTTGTTGGAGCAGGCGGTCGAACATTAGGAGTGTTGAATTCCAATGTGTCGGGCTGTCGCAAATAAAGCGCCTCTGTGGCATGTTGTTTCACCACTGGATATCGGAAAAGTGCGCCATGGCTGTGTAGGAACGCCTCAAATGGCCACACACCTTCCTGGCCTGCTTCAGGACATCCTGTAAGCCTGGGTACTTATGCACAAAGCATTGTACGATCAGATTACACACATGTGCCATGCACGGCACATGTGTCAACTTGCCCAATTTCAATGCCGCCACCAAATTACTTCCGTTGTCAGAAACCACTTTGCCGATCTCCAGTTGGTGCGGAGTCAGCCACTGATCCACCTGTGCGTTCAGGGCAGACAGGAGTGCTGGTCCGGTGTGACTCTCTGCTTTCAGGCAAGTCAACCCCAAGCGGCGTGACACTGCCTTATCCGGGATGTGGAATAGTACCTGCGTAGCTGGGGGGGTGCCGTTGATGTAGAGCAAGACACAGCAGCAGAAGAGGACTCAGCCGAGGAGGTTATGAAAGAGGATGGAGTAGGAGAAGTAGAGGAGGTGGCAGCAGGCCTACCTGCAAGTCGTGGCGGTGTCACCAACTCCTCCTCTGCAGAGCCACGCATTCCATGCTTGGCAGCCATCAGCAGGATTACCCAATATGCAGTGTAGGTGATATACCTGCCCTGACCATGCTTTGCAGACCAACTATCAGTGGTCATATGGACCCTTGCCCCAACACTGTGTGCCAGACATGCCATTACTTCCTTTTGCACAATCGAGTACAGGTTGAGGATTGCCTTTTGTGCAAAGAAATTTCGGCCGGGTACCTTCCACTGCAGTGTCCCAATAGCTACAAATTTTTTGAACGCCTCAGACTCCACCAGCTTGTATGGTAAAAGCTGGCGGGCTAAGAGTTCAGACAAGCCAGCTGTCAGACGCCGGGCAAGGGGGTGACTTTGTGACATTGGCTTCTTATGTTCAAACATGTCCTTGACAGACACCTGACTGTGGGCAGATAAGCAGGAACTGCTCTGGAAGAGAGACGGAGTGGCGGATGGTTGAGAGTGGGCAAGGAGGACAGCAGTGGTTGACGTGGCTGAAGATGCTGGACCAGGAGGAGGATGGCGGCTTTGAGTTTGTGTGCTGCTTGTGCTCATGTGTTGATCCCATAGGCGTTTGTGATGTGCGATCATGTGCCTTCGCAAAGCAGTTGTATCTAGTTGGGTGTTGGACTTCCCACGACTCAGTTTCTTTTGTCATAGGTTGCAAATGGCATCGCTGTTGTCAGAGGCAGACACACAAAAAAATGCCACACTGCTGAGCTCTGCGATGACGGCATTCTGGTGGTGGCAACAGCATGCGTTGATTGGCGTGCTGTCTGGCTGACCCCGGGTGCCGATGCATGCTGTCTGACTGTGCCACTAGCTCCTTGTGACCACATCCCCCTGCTTCCAACTCGTCTCCTCCTCCTCCTCTCTGTCTCCCCATCTGAACTTTCCCCCTGTTCCTCTTCTCTTATAGCGGGCACCCATGGGACATCCACGGATGCATCGTCATCATCACCCGCTTCACTTGTATCTGACAAATCAACAAAGGAAGCAGCAGTGGGTACAACATCATCATCACACCGTACGTCCATGTCTGTAATGCTGCCTGACTGAGACAAATCACTGTTATCTACATCCTCTGTCAATAATGGTTGCGCATCACTCATTTCTTCCAACTGATGTGTAAATAACTCCTCTGGCACATCAAGTGAAGCGGCTGTGGTGCTAGTGTTGGTGGTGGCGGCAGGCGGGCGAGTGGTAACTTGAGAGGTGCCCGAAGATAAGCTGGAGGAGGATGGTGCGTCAAGGTTCGGAGCGGAAGCTATAGAAGATTGGGTGTCCTGTGTTAAAAAGTCAACTATGTCCTCCTCAGAACTTTTTGAGTTCATGGGACGTGGCCTCTGAACACTGGGCATTATTCTACGGACAAAGGGAATCACAGCACCACGACCACGACGGCACCTGCGGGGTGGCCTGCCTCTGCCTGTCATTTTTTTTTTAAATGTACACACACTACTATTAAACAAGATATGAGTGGTGCCACTGGGCAAGTGGGCACAGTATACGCTGTGAGCCTGACACAAAAAGGCAGACTGATGTTTCACAGTCCAAAAAGTTTTTATTTTTTTAAATGTACACTTACACTACTATTAAACAAGATATGAGTGGTGGCACTGGGCAAGTGGGCAAAGTATACGCTGTGAGCCTGACACAAAAAAGCAGACTGATGTTTTACAGTCCAAAAAGTTTTTTTATTTTTTTAAATGTACACTTACACTACTACTAAACAAGATATGAGTGGTGGCACTGGGCAAGTGGGCACAGTATATGCTGTAAGCCTGACACAAAAAAGCAGACTGATGTTTCACAGTCCAAAAAGTTTTTATTTTTTTAAATGTACACTTACACTACTATTAAACAAGATATGAGTGGTGGCACTGGGCAAGTGGTCACAGTATACGCTGTGAGCCTGGCACACACGCTGGCAGGCAGGCAACTGCAATTAGATTACACAAGCAGACTGTTTCACAGTCAAAAAAGTTTTTTTTTTAAATTATTTACACTACTGTTACACCGGATATGAGTGGTGGCACTGGGCAAGTGGGCCTGGTACACACGCTGGCAGGCAGGCAACTGCAATTAGATTACACTAGCAGACTGATGTTTCACAGTCAAAAAAGTTTTTTTTTTTAATTATTTACACTACTGTTACACCAGATATGAGTGGTGGCACTGGGCAAGTGGACCTGGCACACAGGCTGGCTGGCAGGCAACTGCAATTAGATGACACTAGCAGACTGATGTTTCACAGTCAAAAAAGTTTTGTTTTTTTTAATTATTTAAACTACTGTTACACCAGATATGAGTGGTGGCACTGGTCAAGTGGGCCTGGCACACATGCTGGCAGGCAGGCAACTGCAATTAGATTACACTAGCAGACTTTCGCAGTCAAAAAAGTTTTTTTTTTTTTAATTATTTACACTACTGTTACACCAGATATGAGTGGTGGCACTGGGCAAGTGGGCCTGGCACACACGCTAGCAGGCAGGCAACTGCAATTAGATTACACTAGCAGACTGATGTTTCACAGTCAAAAAAAAATTTCTTTTAAAATTATTTACACTACTGTTACACCAGATATGAGTGGTGGCACTGGACAAGTGGGCCTGGCACACACGCTGGCAGGCAGGCAACTGCAATTAGATTACACTAGCAGACTGATGTTTCACAGTCAAAAATTTTTTGTTTTTTTTAAATTATTTACACTACTGTTACACCAGATATGAGTGGTGGCACTGGGCAAGTGGCTTGGCAGGCAAGCAACTGCAATTAGATTAAACAGGGAAAAAAAATGATGTTCTAGCCCTAAAAAGGGCTTTTTGGGGTGCTGTCCTTAAAGCAGAGATCAGATGAGTCCTTCAGGACTGTAGTGGACACTGAATACACTAGCCTAGCTATCAATTTCCCTATAAAATCACCAGCAGCTACACTGTCCCTCCTCTCACTAACAATGCAGCTTCCAAATGAATCTAAAATGGCTGCTGTCCAGGAGCTGGGAGGGTCTGGGAGGGAGTGTCTGCTGCTGATTGGTTGGAATGTGTCTGCAGACTGTGAGATACAGGGTCAAAGTTTACTCAATGATGACGAATAGGGGGCGGATCGAACATCGCATATGTTCGCCCGCCGCAGCGAACGCGAACAAGCTATGTTCGCCGGGAACTATTCGCCGGCGAACAATTCGTGACAACACTACTGCTTAATACATACTATTAATTTCATAATAACATGATAAAACTTTATGATAATTTTCTCAATCTTATACCTCAATATATTCATATAAAAATTCCTTCTTGACTTCATTGTACTTTATTGTATGTTATTTTATTGATTTTCTTTTTGACACTCTATAGCTTTTTTAAGATAGAAATATAGAAGTGGTTTATTTATTCATTTCTAAGTACCTAGTATTGCATTATAATTCAAGTGTTCACATAAGTGTTCACAGACGTGTTTGATTCTGAGTTTGGTATTTGCACATATACAGGGAGTGCAGAATTATTAGGCAAATTAGTATTTTGACCACATCATCCTCTTTATGCATGTTGTCTTACTCCAAGCTGTATAGGCTCGAAAGCCTACTACCAATTAAGCATATTAGGTGATGTGCATCTCTGTAATGAGAAGGGGTGTGGTCTAATGACATCAACAACCTATATCAGGTGTGCATAATTATTAGGCAACTTCCTTTCCTTTGGCAAAATGGGTCAAAAAAAGGACTTGACAGGCTCAGAAAAGTCAAAAATAGTGAGATATCTTGCAGAGGGATGCAGCACTCTTAAAATTGCAAAGCTTCTGAAGCGTGATCATCGAACAATCAAGCGTTTCATTCAAAATAGTCAACAGGGTCGCAAGAAGCGTGTGGAAAAACCAAGGCGCAAAATAACTGCCCATGAACTGAGAAAAGTCAAGATGCCACTTGCCGCCAGTTTGGCCATATTTCAGAGCTGCAACATCACTGGAGTGCCCAAAAGTACAAGGTGTGCAATACTCAGAGACATGGCCAAGGTAAGAAAGGATGAAAGACGACCACCACTGAACAAGACACACAAGCTGAAACGTCAAGACTGGGCCAAGAAATATCTCAAGACTGATTTTTCTAAGGTTTTATGGACTGATGAAATGAGAGTGAGTCTTGATGGGCCAGATGGATGGGCCCGTGGCTGGATTGGTAAAGGGCAGAGAGCTCCAGTCCGACTCAGACGCCAGCAAGGTGGAGGTGGAGTACTGGTTTGGGCTGGTATCATCAAAGATGAGCTTGTGGGGCCTTTTCGGGTTGAGGATGGAGTCAAGCTCAACTCCCAGTCCTACTGCCAGTTTCTGGAAGACACCTTCTTCAAGCAATGGTACAGGAAAAAGTCTGCATCCTTCAAGAAAAACATGATTTTCATGCAGGACAATGCTCCATCACACGCGTCCAAGTACTCCACAGCGTGGCTGGCAAGAAAGGGTATAAAAGAAGAAAATCTAATGACATGGCCTCCTTGTTCACCTGATCTGAACCCCATTGAGAACATGTGGTCCATCATCAAATGTGAGATTTACAAGGAGGGAAAACAGTACACCTCTCTGAACAGTGTCTGGGAGGCTGTGGTTGCTGCAGCACGCAATGTTGATGGTGAACAGATCAAAACACTGACAGAATCCATGGATGGCAGGCTTTTGAGTGTCCTTGCAAATAAAGGTGGCTATATTGGTCACTGATTTGTTTTTGTTTTGTTTTTGAATGTCAGAAATGTATATTTGTGAATGTTGAGATGTTATATTGGTTTCACTGGTAAAAATAAATAATTGAAATGGGTATATATTTGTTTTTTGTTAAGTTGTCTAATAATTATGCACAGTAATAGTCACCTGCACACACAGATATCCCCCTAAAATAGCTATAACTAAAAACAAACTAAAAACTACTTCCAAAACTATTCAGCTTTGATATTAATGAGTTTTTTGGGTTCATTGAGAACATGGTTGTTGTTCAATAATAAAATTAATCCTCAAAAATACAACTTGCCTAATAATTCTGCACTCCCTGTATTTATATGTGTTTACTATCCCTCAATTTTAGACTGAATCAATCCTGTCCTGCACCTATTACCTCTCTTTGTATCTATTTTGTTTTTGTTGTGACAGTGGACTTACAGGGGCCGGGGCCCCTATTGGTTCACTGTTTGGTTCATTGGGCAGCATCTCAGTATTCTCTTGGGTCTTATATTGTTCTTTAAGGTATATATTACTACATAGCGCTATATTCCTGTCCTCTTTTTACCTGTATATATCTAAAGCCAAAAAGAAGAGCACTCCAAAATGAATCACTTTATGTCTGAGGACGGGTCGCTCTGACTCGAAAGCATTCACATTAAAGGTGACTATACTAACTGTACAAGACCTTTGGAGTGCTCTTCTTTTTGGCTTTATATCTATTATTTAGAAGCACCCAAGGCTGTTGGACCGAGATTCAGGAGTGCATATTGTTTGAGATTTATATATATACTGTATATATATAAATATATATTTGAAAATAAAAATAAAATTTTCTTTCGAGTGAAGAACAATGCTATTTCAAGTTTTTCTTAATGCACTTTTGACTGTAGCGCACTTGGCTTAGTGCACCTTCAGGTTAGAGTGTGAGTGAAAACTGAAACAGGTTTTTGTAACATGTCAGATAGAAGTCTATGGGGAGATGGATTTAGCATGGCTGCACTATTCAACCTGGAAATATTAACACGCATAAGACTTTTGTCTTATAATATGAGCTCAATCATAGGAGCACTATTCATTTAGCTTAAGCAGTGTTAGTGCTCAATGGCGCTAATAATTTTGTGCTCTACTTGTAATCTAGGCCTAAATAATTATATATTGTATAAAAACATTTGCACAATTTTTTTCTGTTGCAAACTTGATTTATCAATATGATGTTGCAATCGTCATTTATGAACTCTCACTGTTCTATTGGTTCTCATATGCTGTGTAACATTACATTTAACTGACCAATTAATATATTGAAATATTTAAATTTTAGGACCAACCTATAGTGAATGACTATAAAACAGATATAAATATATCCTTAAAGGGACAGTCTAGGCCAAAATAAACTTTCATGATTCAGATAGAGCATGTCATTTTAATCAATTTTCCAATTTACTTTTATCAGCAATTTTGCTTTGTTCTCTTGCTATTCTTAGTTTAACGCTTAACCTAGGAGGTTCATATGGAAATTTCTTAGACCTTGAAGGCCACCTCTTTTCAGAATGCATTTTAACAGTTTTTCACCACTAGAGGGTCTTAGTTCACGTATTTCATATAGATAACTTCACATGCACAAGCACAGTGTTTTCTGGGAGCAGGCACTGATTGGCTAAACTGCAAGTCTGTCAAAAGAACTAAAATAAAGGGGCAGTTTGCAGAGGCTTAGATACAAGATAATCACAGAGGTTAAAAGTATATTAATATAACTGTGTTGGTTATGCAAAACTGGGGAATGGGTAATAAAGGGATTATCTAGCTTTTAAAACAATAAAAATTCTGGTGTAGACTGTCCCTTTAATTAAATGAGCAAAGTTTGTTTTCTCCTATCCGCATGTATTGCCCCTGAATACTTGAGCCACCACAGGTATATCGCAGTTCAAATCATATAAATCACAGTTCAGTCTAAGGCTGATAATAATAATAGGCACACAGTAAACTTTAAATTCAAACCGCTAAGGGTCTCACTCACATTCACCAACGCTAAGGAGCTCGGTCCTGGGGGAGAATTATCAACCGCTTACTGCAGGAATCCGGCCGTGCCGCTTTCTCCCCTCCTCGAGTCTCTCGCTGACTGTGGTTCCATTGGTTTGCGTGTGCCCGTCTGGAGCGTGTGACGTCACCTTCCTGTCAAAGCTCCGTGTTTCCTCTGTGGTGGCCCCAGGTGTACAGGTTTGAGGGCTGCATCGGAGACTCCTTGCTGGTTAGGAGTAATATGAAAAGAAAGAGTCAGGAGTCCCGGTGTCTTGTGAATAAATCCGAAGGCTTTATTTGTTTAAAACAAAAGGCAATAGCTCTTGTGTTACAGTGTCTCAAAGCTGTAGCTCAGGGTAGTGGTCACTGCTGCTGACGCGTTTCGGCCTTGTCCGCCATAGTCATAGCATGTTAAGTGACCACTGCTCTGAGTTTAAAAAGGCAAAGATTGCCTCCTATTGGGTAAAAAAAAACACACCCTTTTTAAGCCGCAAAACATTGATCATTACAGGGAGTGCAGAATTATTAGGCAAATGAGTATTTTGACCACATCATCCTCTTTATGCATGTTGTCTTACTCCAAGCTGTATAGGCTTGAAAGCCTACTACCAATTAAGCATATTAGGTGATGTGCATCTCTGTAATGAGAAGGGGTGGTCTAATGACATCAACACCCTATATCAGGTGTGCATAATTATTAGGCAACTTCCTTTCCTTTGGCAAAATATGTCAAAAGAAGGACTTGACAGGCTCATAAAAGTAAAAAATAGTGAGATATCTTGCAGAGGGATGCAGCACTCTTAAAATTGCAAAGCTTCTGAAGCGTGATCATCGAACAATCAAGCGTTTCATTCAAAATAGTCAACAGGGTCGCAAGAAGCGTGTGGAAAAACCAAGGCGCAAAATAACTGCCCATGAACTGAGAAAAGTCAAGCGTGCAGCTGCCAAGATGCCACTTGCCACCAGTTTGGCCATATTTCAGAGCTGCAACATCACTGGAGTGCCCAAAAGCACAAGGTGTGCAATACTCAGAGACATGGCCAAGGTAAGAAAGGCTGAAAGACGACCACCACTGAACAAGACACACAAGCTGAAACGTCAAGACTGGGCCAAGAAATATCTCAAGACTGATTTTTCTAAGGTTTTATGGACTGATGAAATGAGAGTGAGTCTTGATGGGCCAGATGGATGGGCCCGTGGCTGGATTGGTAAAGGGCAGAGAGCTCCAATCGGACTCAGACGCCAGCAAGGTGGAGGTGGAGTACTGGTTTGGGCTGGTATCATCAAAGATGAGCTTGTGGGGCCTTTTCGGGTTGAGGATGGAGTCAAGCTCAACTCCCAGTCCTACTGCCAGTTTCTGGAAGACACCTTCTTCAAGCAGTGGTACAGGAAGAAGTCTGCATCCTTCAAGAAAAACATGATTTTCATGCAGGACAATGCTCCATCACACGCGTCCAAGTACTCCACAGCGTGGCTGGCAAGAAAGGTTATAAAAGAAGAAAATCTAATGACATGGCCTCCTTGTTCACCTGATCTGAACCCCATTGAGAACCTGTGGTCCATCATCAAATGTGAGATTTACAAGTAGGGAAAACAGTACACCTCTCTGAGCAGTGTCTGGGAGGCTGTGGTTGCTGCTGCACGCAATGTTGATGGTGAACAGATCAAAACACTGACAGAATCCATGGATGGCAGGCTTTTGAGTGTCCTTGCAAAGAAAGGTGGCTATATTGGTCACTGATTTGTTTTTGTTTTGTTTTTGAATGTCAGAAATGTATATTTGTGAATGTTGAGATGTTATATTGGTTTCACTGGTAAAAATAAATAATTGAAATGGGTATATATTTGTTTTTTGTTAAGTTGCCTAATAATTATGCACAGTAATAGTCACCTGCACACACAGATATCCCCCTAAAATAGCTATAACTAAAAACAAACTAAAAACTACTTCCAAAACTATTCAGCTTTGATATTAATGAGTTTTTTGGGTTCATTGAGAACATGGTTGTTGTTCAATAATAAAATTAATCCTCAAAAATACAACTTGCCTAATAATTCTGCACTCCCTGTATGCATTCAACAAAGAGCGTACTAGTCTGACTAATTTTGATATGAGATACTAAGGAAAATATTAGAGATAGATTAAAGAAGGTAAGGATGATTATATCTAAAAGAAGATTTAGTGGTAAGAACTCTTCCTTAGTTAATTTTATTCTTAACCTGACTTAGAAATGGATATACTTACTACTAACGTGCATCAAATAAAGATTTTCTCTGTTCTCAAAAAATAGGCTGGTTTGTTTTTCACCTTAAATACAACTTAAATTAGTTAGTAATTTATTTATTTATTTATTTATTTATTTAATTCCATTGTTGGAAACTTGCTAATTGTTACATGTTAGATAATACATGAAAATAAAACTTATTCCCTTTTCTTACTAGGGATAATTAGGCGTATATTTAGGTTAATATTGTATTTAAGAAGGTTTGTTATAATATGACCAAATTTAATTTAATATAGAAACATAACTTAAGAACCTTTTGAAATTTAAGATTGATTCTTACACTAACATATATTTAGCTGAGTGACTTTAGTCTGTGGCTTTGTCAAATGTAGAGCTTATTTATTATTATTATAGATCTGTATGATTAATAAATCTTAAACAAACTCACAGTCTAAATGTCAGTCCGTATCAAGACTATGTATGAAAGTGTCAAAACTAATTATTGATGAATATTTGTGTCCTTAGGTGTAGTGGGAATCTCCACTTAGAGTGTGCACAAGTAAACAAAACCCCAACGGTGGTATTGGAAGATGAATGTTAATGTTAATATTAGCATTAATATCAATATCAATATTAATATCAATGCTAATATTATTGACACTGCTATCAATATCAATCACTATACTTAATTGATACTTTAACTTGAGGTTCCAATAAATTTATTTCCAAAAGTTGATTAAATCAAATTCACTATTGAGTCCAGAGGGCCATCTTGTGCCTAGCTTCAAAATCCAATAAACTTCTTCTCTTGCCAAAAGGGTCAACCTATCTCCACCCCTGATTGGGGGTAGGATGTGTTTTGCAATGGTCCAATTGAGAGTTTTTGGACTTTTATCATGCAGTTGGCAGAAGTGTGTTATTAGTGGCGTTGTAAGTGTGCCCTGTTTTATGTTATTGACGTGCTCCCGTGTGGTCATACCTACATATTGTAGGTTAAATTCAGAGCATGTCAAAACATAAACCACATAGGTGGCTCTACAATTGTAACATCTGTCGTGTGCAAATTGTTCACCTGTTTTTGTACTGGTGAACTCACTGCCGGGGGAAAGATGTTTGCAAGCTATGCAATCATAGTAATGGCATCTGAAAACTCCCCTTGTAGTTAACCATGTGTTTTATTCTCTGATGTTTGTATTACGGAGTTGTGTGGGAGCTATCTTATTACCGATGGTAGTACCCCTTTTAAATGCAAACCGACAGCCCTTTTTTACTGTGTCAACAAGGCCCTCATCCGCCATTAGCAGTGGAAAATGTTTGGAGACAATGTCACAGATTTCCCCAAACTGGTCACTATATTTTGTTAAAAAAGTGACTTTTTGTATCTCCCCTTTTTGTTTGGTTCTATTATCTTGTATTAGCATGGTATCTCTATCTCTTTTGCTCACCTCCTTCTTTAAGGCTGTAACCATAGATTTGGGATAATCTCGAGAGACTAATCTGCCTACCAGTTCGTTTGCTTGTGTTTCATAGGGGGATTTGGTAGAGCAATTACTAAAGGTCCTAACAAACTGACCCTTAGCTATTGCTTTGAAGACCCGATTTGGATGATTGCTTTTTGCGTGCAAGATGGTATTCTTTGCTGAAGGTTTTCTAAAAACACTAGTTTTTATACTTCCTTTCCCTTTGTCTGGTGCCCCAACCAATGTTACATCTAGGTAATTAATGTTTTTGGTGTTAAACTCAAACGTGAAACCTAGTCCTAGGGTATTGTTGTTTAATCCTTCAACAAACTGATTGATTTCTGTTGTGTCACCCTGCGAGATCACCAAAAGATCATCAATGAATCTTTTGTAGAAGGTGATATTCAGTCTGTATTGGTTTCTATCTCCATGGATGTGGGACTGCTCCCACCAACCCATGTAAAGGTTGGCATAGGAGGGGGCAAATTTAGCCCCCATAGCAGTCCCACATCTCTGGAGGTAGAATACACCATCAAAGTTGAAATAATTGTGGGTTAAAAGATAGTTAGTAACCCGTAGTAAAAAGCTAATTTGTTTGTCTTCAAATTGGCCTGATCTTACCAGGAAATGCCTAACTGCTTTTATCCCTTCTTTGTGTGGTATGGAAGAGTAGAGCGATTTAACATCTATGGTTAACCATACATTGTTCTCATTCCAACCTTCATCTTTTAGAAGGTTGAGCAGATGTTTTGTGTCTGCTAGGTGGCTCTGCAGATTTTCCACAAAAGGTTGGAGTATTGCATCCAGCCATTGTGAGAGCCTTTCTGTGAGTGAGCCAATCCCACTGATGATTGGTCTGCCTTGGATATCTGCTCCAGGTTTATGTACCTTAGGCAAGTGATTGAAAGTAGGCCTGATGGGGAATTTTACCTGTAGATAATTGAAGGTATCATCATCAAATAATCCTATTTCCCTGCCTTCGTCTAACAGATGTTCCAATTCAAATCTGAATTCATCTGTGGGGTCTTTCCTCAATTGGATATATTGTTTCTCATCTAGCAACTGTCTTTTGGCCTCATTGATTAACTGATCTTTGTCCATCACTACGATTGAGCCGCCCTTATCTGCGGCTCTTATAACTAAATTTTCATTATTCTGTAGCCCTATCAGGGCCTCCTTTTCTTTCAATGATAAATTTGCTTTTTTCTTGCCTTGAGAACTATTTGTGGTGGCAAGTATTGTGAGGTCCTTTTCTACCTTTTTTTGGAATATTTCTAGTATATGACCCCTGCTTTGTATAGGGTAAAACGTAGAATTACCTTTAAATTTGGGTAAAGAAATGTTATTAGTTTGCCCCACAGCCCCTTGTGCATATAGTTCATTAAGAGCTACTATGTCGCAATCTTCACTGAAAGTGAGATCAGATTTAATTAGTGGATTAACATTTTCACCTGTTAAATCATGTGTGTCTTGTTTAAAGTGTTTTTTTAGTGTTAATGTCCTGATTAGTATATTAACATCTAGTAATGTTGAGAACAAGTTAAAGTCAGCTGTGGGGACAAAATTCAAACCTTTGTTCAAAACCTTCATTTCAACCTCTGTCAATGTATGTTTAGATAAATTGATAACATTTTCATCTGCTTTCACTGATATTTTGTGTGATACCCTCTTTTTTGATTCCTCTGAGGATATCTGTTGGATCTGGTTGGGTCTGCGGTTCCCTGATTTGGTGTTGGTATTTGGGGGTCCTGTTTGTTTGATGTACTTGCCCCCCCCCCCCTCTCCTGACCAACTGGGCCCAAGCAAAAAACCTTCTCAATATCACTGCTGGTTTTGTGACTTGTGTCTTTCACCTCATTGGATGGTATATATTTAGTGTCATGTTTCATTCTCTCTAACTCTTGGTGCAGGGATGATGTCTGAACCAAAATTGATTTTATCTTTGGTTTGACTATTGTATCTGCTTGTGCACCAATAGTAAGAGAAGTGGTGGGGGTAGGGGTAATACTTTGTGCAAAGTGTGGTCCTTTGTCTTGGGTGAATTCAAAATCACCTTCAGAGCTAGAGTAGCCATCTGTGGATTCTGCATCACTGTCACTGAACCTCACTCTTCTATTATCTGATTGATAGCTTCCTCTGCCTCTTCTCCCTCTGCCTCTACCCCTCCTGCCTCTATGACCCCTATTGTAAAACTGAAAGTTTCTTGTAGTAGATTTATCCCTCTTATTCCAAATGTACACTCTATTTAAGTCATAGTCTGTTTGATCTCTAACATATTTTTTGTGCTTGATTTCTAGTAACAATTTTTTAGCTTCCATGATACTATTTGACAAAATGTTGTCAAATTTAAAAAAATCATCATAATCTTTCCTCTTGTTAAGCTCAGACTGGGTTAACCCTATCTGAACCACTATCTCTTTTAGCAAGACAGACTTATATTCAACAATTAGTAAAATGAGCTTTAAAGAACAATCAGTTAATGTCTCATTCCACCGACTTATGAACTCCTTATCTTCAGTAATGAATGTGGGGAATTTATTCACCCTGAGTCCTCTTGGGACTATCCCCATTTCATGATACCTCATTAGTATCTGGATGTCACATTTTGTTTTCATTTCCTTTTTAAGTAAGATTTCCATGTCATCAAAAAGGGAGCTCAATGTCAGTTGTGACTTGTCAGTTGTAAAAACCTTGTCTAGTTCAATGTCTGTCCCTCTCCCTTGAAGGGATGTTTTAAGTACAAATATTTCATTAATGTCCTCCATATCAGTCATAGCACTGCGTTCTGTAACCCAAAATAACTGTACTGGTAATGTATGTAACTGTTGAGTGCTTTCAAATCCCTCAACAGTGTTATCAAGTGCTGTTGCTCACAACTGCTGTTAGATATCAATCACAATAAAAAGCAGAAGTCCGCCAATAAATACAAGTTGCTCTCACCGAGGTTGGAGCACTTCGACTCCTATATGTCACCTCTTAACAGCTGCTGTACATGTCTAGGAGAGATTGGGTAACCAGGCCCCAAACAAAGTGTAAATGAGAATGTACAGCAGCTGTTAAGAGGTGACATATAGGAGTCAAAGCGCTCCAACCTCGGTTAGAGCAACTTGTATTTATTGGCGGACTTCTGCTTTTTATTGTGATTGATATCTAACAGCAGTTGTGAGCAACAGCACTTGATAACACTGTTGAGGGATTTGAAAGCACTCAACAGTTACATACATTACCAGTACGGTTATTTTGGGTTACAGAACGCAGTGCTATGACTGATATGGAGGACATTAATGAAATATTTGTACTTAAAACATCCCTTCAAGGGAGAGGGACAGACATTGAACTAGACAAGGTTTTTACAACTGACAAGTCACAACTGACATTGAGTTCCCTTTTTGATGACATGGAAATCTTACTTAAAAAGGAAATGAAAACAAAATGTGACATCCAGATACTAATGAGGTATCATGAAATGGGGATAGTCCCAAGAGGACTCAGGGTGAATAAATTCCCCACATTCATTACTGAAGATAAGGAGTTCATAAGTCGGTGGAATGAGACATTAACTGATTGTTCTTTAAAGCTCATTTTACTAATTGTTGAATATAAGTCTGTCTTGCTAAAAGAGATGGTGGTTCAGATAGGGTTAACCCAGTCTGAGCTTAACAAGAGGAAAGATTATGATGATTTTTTTAAATTTGACAACATTTTGTCAAATAGTATCATGGAAGCTAAAAAATTGTTATTAGAAATCAAGCACAAAAAATATGTTAGAGATCAAACAGACTATGACTTAAATAGAGCATACATTTGGAATAAGAGGGATAAATCTACTACAAGAAACTTTCAGTTTTACAATAGGGGTCATAGAGGCAGGAGGGCTAGAGGCAGAGGGAGAAGAGGCAGAGGAAGCTATCAATCAGATAATAGAAGAGTGAGGTTCAGTGACAGTGATGCAGAATCCACAGATGGCTACTCTAGCTCTGAAGGTGATTTTGAATTCACCCAAGACAAAGGACCACACTTTGCAAAAAGTATTACACCTACCCCCACCACTTCTCTTACTATTGGTGCACAGGCAGATACAATAGTCAAACCCAAGATAAAATCAATGTTGGTTCAGACACCATCCCTGCACCAAGAGTTAGAGAGAATGAAACATGACACTAAATATATACCATCCAATGAGGTGAAAGACACAAGTCACAAAACCAGCAGTGATATTGAGAAGGTTTTTTGCTTGGGCCCAGTTGGTCAGGAGAGGGGGGGCAAGTACATCAAACAAACAGGACCCCCAAATACCAACACCAAATCAGGGAACCGCAGACCCAACCAGATCCAACAGATATCCTTAGAGGAATCAAAAAAGAGGGTATCACACAAAATATCAGTGAAAGCAGATGAAAATGTTATCAATTTATCTAAACATACATTGACAGAGGTTGAAATGAAGGTTTTGAACAAAGGTTTGAATTTTGTCCCCACAACTGACTTTAACTTGTTCTCAACATTACTAGATGTTAATAGACTAATCAGGACATTAACACTAAAAAAAAACACTTTAAACAAGACACACAGTATTTAACAGTTGAAAATGTTAATCCACTAATTAAATCTGATCTCACTTTCTGTGAAGATTGCAACATAGTAGCTCTTAATGAACTATATGCACAAGGGGCTGTGGGGCAAACTAATAACATTTCTTTACCCAAATTTAAAGGTAATTCTACGTTTTACCCTATACAAAGCAGGGGTCATATACTAGAAATATTCCAAAAAAGGGTAGAAAAGGAACTCACAATACTTGCCACCACAAATAGTTCTCAAGGCAAGAAAAAAGCAAATTTATCATTGAAAGAAAAGGAGGCCCTGATAGGGCTACAGAATAATGAAAATTTAGTTATAAGAGCCGCAGATAAGGGCGGCTCAATCGTAGTGATGGACAAAGATCAGTTAATCAATGAGGCCAAAAGACAGTTGCTAGATGAGAAACAATATATCCAATTGAGGAAAGACCCCACAGATGAATTCAGATTTGAATTGGAACATCTGTTAGACGAAGGCAGGGAAATAGGATTATTTGATGATGATACCTTCAGTTATCTACAGGTAAAATTCCCCATCAGGCCTACGTTCCATCACTTGCCTAAGGTACATAAACCTGGAGCAGATATCCAAGGCAGACCAATCATCAGTGGGATTGGCTCACTCACAGAAAGGCTCTCACAATGGCTGAATGCAATGCTCCAACCTTTTGTGGAAAATCTGCAGAGCCACCTAGCAGACACAAAACATCTGCTCAACCTTCTAAAAGATGAAGGTTGGAATGAGAACAATGTATGGTTAACCATAGATTTTAAATCGCTCTACTCTTCCATACCACACAAAGAAGGGATAAAAGCAGTTAGGCATTTCCTGGTAAGATCAGGCCAATTTGAAGACGAACAAATTAGCTTTATACTACGGGTTACTAACTATCTTTTAACCCACAATTATTTCAACTTTGATGGTGTATTCTACCTCCAGAGATGTGGGACTGCCATGGGGGCTAAATTTGCCCCCTCCTATGCCAACCTTTACATGGGTTGGTGGGAGCAGTCCCACATCTATGGAGATAGAAACCAATACAGACCAAATATCACCTTCTACAAAAGATTCATCAATGATCTTTTGGTGATCTGGCAGGGTGACACAACAGAAATCAATCAGTTTGTTGACGGATTAAACAACAATACCCTAGGACTAGGTTTCACGTTTGAGTTTAACACCAAAAACATTAATTACCTAGATGTAACATTGGTTGGGGCACCAGACAAAGGGAAAGGAAGTATAAAAACTAGTGTTTTTAGAAAACCTTCAGCAAAGAATACCATCTTGCACGCAAAAAGCAATCATCCAAATCTGGTCTTCAAAGCAATAGCTAAGGGTCAGTTTGTTAGGACCTTTAGGAATTGCTCTACTAAATCCACCTATGAAACACAAGCAAACGAACTGGTAGGCAGATTAGTCTCTCGAGATTATCCCAAATCTATGGTTACAGCCATAAAGAAGGAGGTGAGCAAAAGAGATAGAGATACCATGCTAATACAAGATAATAGAACCAAACAAAAAGGGGAGATACAAAAAGTCACTTTTTTAACAAAATATAGTGACCAGTTTGGGGAAATCTGTGACATTGTCTCCAAACATTTTCCACTGCTAATGGCGGATGAGGGCCTTGTTGACACAGTAAAAAAGGGCTGTCGGTTTGCATTTAAAAGGGGTACTACCATCGGTAATAAGATAGCTCCCACACAACTCCGTAATACAAACATCAGAGAACAAAACACATGGCTAACTACAAGGGGAGTTTTCAGATGCCATTACTATGATTGCATACCTTGCAAACATCTTTCCCCCCGGCAGTGAGTTCACCAGTACAAAAACAGGTGAACAATTTGCACACGACAGATGTTACAATTGTAGAGCCACCTATGTGGTTTATGTTTTGACGTGCTCCGAATGTAACCTACAATATGTAGGTATGACCACATGGGAGGTCAGATCAAGAATACGGGAGCACGTCAATAACATAAAACAGAGCACACTTACAACGCCACTAATAACACACTTCTGCCAACTGCATGATAAAAGTCCAAAAACTCTCAATTGGACCATTGCAAAACACATCCTACCCCCAATCAGGGGTGGAGATAGGTTGACCCTTTTGGCAAGAGAAGAAGTTTATTGGATTTTGAAGCTAGGCACAAAATGGCCCTCTGGACTCAATAGTGAATTTGATTTAATCAACTTTTGGAAATAAATTTATTGGAACCTCAAGTTAAAGTATCAATTAAGTATAGTGATTGATATTGATAGCAGTGTCAATAATATTGGCATTGATATTAATATTGATATTGATATTAATGCTAATATTAACATTAACATTCATCTTCCAATACCACCGTTGGGGTTGTATTTACTTGTGCACACTCTAAGTGGAGATTCCCACTACAACTAAGGACACAAATATTCATCAATAATCAGTTTTGACACTTTCATACATAGTCTTGATACGGACTGACATTTAGACTGTGTGTTTGTTTAAGATTTATTAATCATACAGATCTATAATAATAATAAATAAGCTCTACATTTGACAAAGCCACAGACTAAAGTCACTCAGCTAAATATATGTTAGTGTAAGAATCAATCTTAAATTTCAAAAGTTTCTTAAGTTATGTTTCTATATCAAATTAAATTTGGTCATATTATAACAAACCTTCTTAAATACAATATTAACCTAAATATACGCCTAATTATCCCTAGTAAGAAAAGGGAATACGTTTTATTTTCATGTATTATCTAAATGTAACAATTAGCAAGTTTCCAACAATGGAATTAAATAAATAAATAAATTACTAACTAATTTAAGTTGTATTTAAGGTGAAAAACAAACCAGCCTATTTTTTGAGAACAGAGAAAATCTTTATTTGATACACGTTAGTAGTAAGTATATCCATTTCTAAGTCAGGTTAAGAATAAAATTAATTAAGGAAGAGTTCTTACCACTAAATCTTCTTTTAGATATAATCATCCTTACCTTCTTTAATCTATCTCTAATATTTTCCTTAGTAGCTCATATCAAAATTAGTCAGACTAGTTTACGCTCTTTGTTGAATGCATAATGATCAATGTTTTGCGGCTTAAAAAGGGTGTGTTTTGTTTTACCCAATAGGAGGCAATCTTTGCCTTTTTAAACTCAGAGCAGTGGTCACTTAACATGCTATGACTACGGCGGACAAGGCCGATACGCGTCAGCAGCAGTGACCACTACCCTGAGCTGCAGCTTTGAGACACTGTAACACAAGAGCTGTTGCCTTTTGTTTTAAACAAATAAAGCCTTCGGATTTATTCACAAGACACCGGCACTCCTGACTCTTTCTTTTCATATTGTCCCTTTAATTAATCTAGGCCATTGTATATTTAAAATGGCAACAGTTTATTTTGTCCATGTACAAACACAATGTTCCTTTCTAAAACATCATGAAATATTGTGAAAATAAAGCCTTATCAAGCTCCATACCGCACAAACAACACTTGCGATCACGGAATGAAAAATCTCTGTAACACATCCCCATTGATGTCTAGAGGGGGGAAAAAGTTACGTTTAAAGGATGCACCCTAATCTGCTGCCCTCGACATCACTGCTACTAAATAAAGTTATTAACCCCTAATTTGCTGCTACCGACATCACCAAAACTAATAAAAGTTATTAACCCCTATTCCGCCACTCCCCGACATCACCAACACTATAATAAAGTTATTAATCCCTATTTCGCCGCTCCCCGACATCACTGCAACTATAATAAATTTATTAACCCCTATTCTGCTGCTCCCCAACATCGCCAACACAATAATAAAGTTATTAACCCCTAAACCTCTGCCTCCCACATCTCTGCAACTAAATAAACCTATTAACCCCTAAATTGCCAGCCTCCCACATCTCTGCAACCAAATGAACCTATTAACCCCTAAACCGCCGGCCCCCACAAAGCAAAACACTAAATTAAACTATTAACACCTAAGCCTAACACCCCCTAACTTTAAATTAAAATTACAATATAAATATATTTAAATAAATAAAAACTTACCTGTGTAATAAAATAAAAACTAAGTTTAAACTATAAATTAACCTAACATAATTATTCTAATAAAATAAAAAAAACTACCAATTAAAAAAAATCTAAATTTAAAATTTAAAAAAACCTAACACTACGAGAACAATTAAAAAAATCGAAAATTACAAACAATAATAAACACTAAATTACGAAAAATAAAAAACACTAAATTTACAAAAAATAATAAACTAAATTATCAAATATAAAAACAATTGCACCTAATCTAATAGCCCTATAAAAATAAAAAGCCCCCCAAAATAAAAACACCCCCTAGCATACAATAAACTACCAATAGCCCATAAAAGGGCCTTTTGTAGGGCATTGCCCTAATTTAAATAGCTCTTTTACCTGTAAAAAAAATACAAAGTCCCCCCAACAGTAAAACCCACCAACCCTCCAAAATAAAAACAAAAAAACTTAACTAAGCTACCCATTGCCCCTAAAGGGGCATTTGTATGGGCATTGACCTTAAAATGGCATTCAGCTCTTTTTCATTGCCCTTAAAAGGGCATTTAGCTCTTTGTCAAAAGCCCAAACCCTAATCTGAAAAAAAAAAAAAACACCACAAAAAAATAAAAATAATACCTAACACTAACCCCAGAATATCTTCTCACGGTTGCTAAAGTCGGGACATCCAGGTGGCGAGAACTTCTATCCATTCAGCGACTACAGCATATCATTTCGGAGAGACATTGATAAATCAGCCCCATAGGGGCATATTTATCAAGCTCCGTATGGAGCTTGATGCCCCGCTGCTCCATAACATGTCCGCCTGCTCTGAGGCCGGCGGACATCAGAAATCAACCAAATCGAATATGATTGATTGACACCCCCTGCTAGCAGCTAATTGGCTTCTTGTGAACTGCTGGTGCAATGATAAATGCCAAGAGCGTATGCTGACGGCATTTATAGATGTGCAGCGGACATGATCCGCAATATCGGATCATGTCCGCTCGCACAATGATAATTCAGCCCCATAGTCTTAATTAGCACTTGTCATATATTAGAGTAGGATGAACACAAGGCCTAAATCAACAATGCAGATGGCCCTTTTCTTATCACAAGTGGAATACAGGGACAGGTAAGTTTTTAAAGTAATATACCATAAATGTAAGATTTGCAAAAAAGAGCAATGACAATTATATTGTTTGATGCAGGAAGACACACAGGGTTAAGCAGAGTTCTCTTATGGCATCTTTCTGGCAATTATATTCCAATTATATTCCAATAGCTGTTCTGTATGTTCTGTATATTTTGTCAACCATATATTACATACTCCTTGTTATAACTTCTTACACTTATGAACTTACACTCTTAGAGGGCTTCACACATGCTGCAGTGATCTAACAAGCAGCAAGTCTTATATAGAGAATATTTTCTTTATTATATAATTATTTACCTTGCACAGTATTTTTAACAGAAATAGATTATTCACATTGTTCTACCTTTATTACTGTCATGAAATATTAATTGTATTTTGAATGTACAGTTTAAACTTGTAAAGTCTCTGCAATGTGAAAATGATTCATTTCATACAAAATCTGATTTTTTAAATACAATAGTATAATTGATAGCAGTCTTAACATTTACCAGATAATGTCAATGCCTAGTTTATTTAGTTATTATTTACTTATTTATTCAATCATGCAATTTAAAAAAAAAAAAAAAGACTGGAATCTAGTTATTCAGGACAGTGTTTTGGAATATAGTTCTCAAAAACACCTAACATACAATACAGATTAAAAAGATTTCCCCACTTAAACATATGCGAGCCAATTGAGTTATCAAACCAGCTTTCAACCCAATCAAGGGAAATCAATAAATAATTAATGTAAATATAGAAAAATAGATTGTAATGGCTGATAAAAACCAGAAGACCTATCAAATGTATCTATATTTCTTTTTGAAGTATAGGCTTAATTACGTCATAGTATAGACATATGTGTACCCCCAGGCATTCTTGAGTTTCCTACAACCCTTGTCAACCATCCTTTCAGTAAAGAATCAGTTTAGCAAATTACTCTTGAAACTGCTGTCTACCAATATGAGCTCATGACCCGTTGTTCTTGTGTTCATCTTTTTGTGAAGAACTATAAGGTTTCTATTACATAATCATACTTTTGTTCACTTATTTTATGGCTAGTAAGGTCATTACATTTTTCCTTGCGAAGCTTAGTTGTGCTAAAAGTACTCTTTGATAAGCATGTGAAAGATTGATAGCTTAAGCTACTTGTTATTTTTCAAATGTCACCTAAACCTAAAAGTGTTTTGCAAAAACACATGGGGAAACAAGAGGCAACATAGATGGCATAGCTACCTAAAATAAAGATATTTCTTCAGGAAGTTGGTATTAGACATCACAAGGAATAAACCCAGATAAAGAGGCTGTAGAAGTGGAAACTAATGCACCAAGTACCAGCAAGCAAACAGGAAATAAAATAAAATCTCAAAGACACAGTTTGGCCAGGGAGTTAGCAGAAGTAGTGCAGACAAACCCACCAAGAATGCAAGTAGACAGTTGCAAAGCTAAAAGTACTGAAAAAATAAATGTCTGGGAATAAATTGTGAATATTTTCCCATTGATATCAAAGAAAGCAAAAGTGAGAAATATATTTTGTGTCACAAGGTTCACATAAGGCTCACAGAGTTCCTATTGATAAAAAAGAAAGAGGAGGTGGAGTAATCACACCCCATACATTGCTTGGAACACCCCTTTTCTGCTCCAGATGATGTTATAGTAAGTGATCGGAGCATATATACATAACAGACACAATTCAAGTTATAACATCAGTTAAATCAGGTGTTTTGTTACTTTACATTATAAAAAAACAACAACAAAACAACAAGCAATTTAAATCATATATTTACTAAAATGAAAATCATTTAAGCTTTCTATGGACCTGGATTGAGAAAAACTTAATTGCAGTTAGACCTGAAAGAGTGATTTAAGTGTCCTAAAAGGAAATACACATGGTCTGGCAAAATGTTAACATGAAGAATCTGATGGGGCAACAAATATGAGTCTATTCTGGGTTTTAGGAAACAATATATAAGAAAAATGAATGCAGATTATATACATTGTATTGGCGAAAATTCAAGTATTTCACTTAATAGCCCACTGACCATTATGCTGGAAGGCAATGTTCCTTGCCAAAACCTGCCCACCAACATTTGCGGCTAGTAAGGTGGCATCTGTTACATGTATTTATGATTGCACATGTTACTTGTGCCATCCCTCCCCTTGCTCTTACACAACCAATTGCATGAGAGCCGGCTTGTGAATCAACCTGGGCAAGTCAGTCCAGAATGATTTAAATTTCTAAACTAGCATTTGCAGATGTGCATTAGCAAACCTTTCATGTTTTTCAAAGATGCTTGCTTCTGCAGCTAAATAGATTGAGCCAAATGATTGTGCACATGGCATACCAGAGATAAAAAAAAAAAAATAAGAATTCACAATCCTGCTCTAATCCTCATATTGCAGCAGTTGGACAAATATCCTTGATCCACAGTGCTCTAATATACATCAACGTTGAAGAACCAATAAAATGGTCAGTGCTACTTATAGGCAAGGAAATTCGAATCAGCCAATAGAATGAGAGCTGCTTAAATCCTATTGGCTGATTTGAGCAAGGCAATAGGACACCCTCTTGAATTGTGTACCTTGCATTAAAGATTCAGTGTACGGCGGCGACCGTATGAAGAGGATGCTCTGCGCTGGATGTCTTCAGGATGGACTCACTCAACGCCGCCGGGATCAAGATAGAAGATGCCACCTGGAGGAAGATAGAAGAGGCCGTCTGGATGAACACTTCTCACCGCCTGGATGAGGACTTTGCCGCCAGATGAAGATAGAAGAGGCCACCTAGATGAAGACTTCTCACTACCTGGATGAAGATCGTTCAAGCGTGGCTTCAAAAACTGTAAGTGGATCATCGGAGTTAGTGTTAGGGTTTTTTAAGGGATTTTTGGGTGGGTTGTTTTTTTTTAGATTAGGGTTTGGGCAGCAAAAGAGCTAAATGCCCTTTTAAGGGCAATGCCCATACAAATGCCATTTTCAGGGCAATGGGTAGATTTGTTTTCTTTTTAGAATTAGGTTTATTATTTTGGGGTGGTTGGTTGAGTGGTGGGTTTTACTGTTGGGGGGGTCTTTGTATTTTTTTTCAGGGAAAAGAGCCAATGGGGGGGTAGTTATCAAGCTGTCAACCTCAAATACGCTGGAATTCCTCAGCGTATTTGTGGCGAGGCTGATTCGCCTTAGTTATCAAGCCCTAGATACCGGCAAAAGTAGAATTTAGTGACGTAAGCTTCGATCCGCCGGACTCAGTCCGACACAGATCGATTCTTACGTCACTCCAGATGTTCCGCACACAAGTTCGGCACAATCTGACTACTTTTGCTAGTTATCAAAAAACTAGCAGGTACGCTCGGCACTTTTCCGGCCCAGCGTACCTGGTTTTCAAACCGCCGCCCTGGAGGCGGCGGATCCCATAGGAATCAATGGGAGTCTGACCATAGCGAAAGTTCAAGTTCGCTGCTGCCCGACATCCCATTGATTCCTATGGGAGCTGTCTGCACCTAACACCCTAACATGTACCCCAAGTCTAAACACACCTAATCTGTCCCCCCTACACCGCCGCAACTAAATAAATGTATTACCCCCTAAACTGCAGCTCCCGGAGCCCACCGCCACTCTAATAAACTGATTAACCCCTAAACCGCCGCTCCCGGAGCCCACCGCAAGCTATAATGAATATGTTAACCCCTAAACCGCCACTCCCAGACCCCGCCGCCACCTACATGATACCTATTAACCCCTATCCTGCCCCCCCTATACCGTTGCCCTCTATAATAAAGTTATTAAACCCTATCCTGCCCCCCCTATACCGTCGCCCTCTATAATAAAGTTATTAACCCCTATCCTGCCGATCCCGGACCTCAACGCAACTAAATAAATAGTTTAACCCCTAAACCGCCGCTCCCGGACCCCGCCGCAACCTATATTAAACTTATTAACCCCTAATCTGCCCTCCCTACACTGAGGGATTAATTTATTTAATAAGATAAATATTATTTAGATTTATTTAATTAATATTTAAGTTAGGGGGTATTAGGGTTAGTGTTAGACTTAGGTTTAGGGGTTACTTATTTTATTACAGTGGCGGCGGTGTAGGGGGGGCAGGATAGGGGTTAATAAATTTATTATAGGTGGCGACGGTGTAGGGAGGGCAGATTAGGGGTTAATAAGTTTAATATAGGTTGCGGCGGGGTCCGGGAGCGGCGGTTTAGGGGTTAAACTATTTATTTAGTTGCGTTGAGGTCCGGGATCGTCAGGATAGGGGTTAATAACTTTATTATAGAGGGCGACGGTATAGGGGGGGTTAAACTATTTATTTAGTTGCGGCGAGGTCCGGGATCGTCAGGATAGGGGTTAATAACTTTATTATAGGTTGCAACGGTATAGGGGGGGGCAGGATAGGGGTTACTAGGTATAATGTAGATGGCGGCGGTTATGGGGTTAATACATTTATAAGAGTTGCGGCGGGGTCTAGGAGCGGCGGTTTAGGGGTTAATAACTTTATTGAGTTGCGGGGGGCTCCGGGGGCGCCGGTATAGGGGTAGAACAGTATTGTTAGTGTGGGTGCTTAGTGACAGGCTAGCAATAAATCTGGGAAAAAGCTGAAGAGCAGCAAGATCGGATGAGTGATAACTATCACAGTCACAGCTCATCGCCCCGTACTTGGTGCGCGGCTTTTTGACAGCTTTATTGATAACTTTGGCAAAATTTTTCAGGTCCACGGCGGCGATGGTAGGCGAGTTTAGGCGGGCGTATTGAACTGGCTAAGGCAGGTAAAGTAGACGCGTTGATAATTACCCCCATAATCTTTGGGGCAATGCCCCACAAGAGGCCCTTTTAAGGGCTATTGGTAGTTTATTGTAGACTAGGTTTTTTTTTATTTTGGTTGGTCTTTTTTATTTTGATAGGGCTGTTAGATTAGGTGTAATATTTTTTTTATTTTGGATAATTTCATTTTTTTTTTTTTGTAATTTAGTGTTTGTTATTTTTTGTAATTTAGTCTTTTTTATTTTTTATAATTAGTTTGTAATTTTAGAGTAGTGTTAGGATTTTTTTAATATGTAGTTTAATTTTATTTAATTAGTAGTTTGTTTAATTTTAGTTTAATAATTATATTAGTTTGATTGTTAGTTTAAACTTAGTTCTTTAAATTTGACAGGTAAATTATAATTTAATTTACGTTAGGGAAATTGTAATTGTAATATAAAGTTAGGGGAGCATTAGGTTTAGGGTTTAGTAGTTTAATTTAGATTATTGTGATGTGGGGGGCTTTCAGTTTAGGGGTTAATAGTTTACTTTAGTATATTTCATTGTGGGGGGCTAGCAGTTTAGGGGTTAATAGATTTATTATAGTGGTGGCGGTGTAGGGCTTAATAACTTAAGTATAGTGGGGGCGATGTGGGCGGACGGCAGATTAGGGGTTAATAATATTTAAATAGTGTTTGCAATGTGGGAGGGCGGCAGTTTAGGGGTTAATAACTATTATAGTGGTGACGATCTCAGGGAGCAGCGGAATAGGGGTTAATAAACAAATTTAGGGGCGGGGATGTCGGGAGCAGCAGATTAGGGGTTAATAAATTTATTATAGTGTTTGTGATACAGGGGGCCTCGGTTTAGGGGTTGATAGGTAGTTTATGGGTGTTTAGTGTACTGTGTAGCAGTTTAGTTTTCAGTTTTATTTAACAGATTTGTAGCGTAAAACTCATAACTACTGTTTTTAGATTGCGGAACGGATCTTGTCGGTATAGGCTGGAACGCAGGTATTTTAGCCTCACCACAAAACTCATAATGGCAGCGCTATGGAGTCCCATGAAAAAACGTAATTTTTACGTGTGCGGGACTGACGTTGCGGTACAAGCTAAAAGATTTGCGGTACAGCTATACCGACAAGACTTGTAATGGCTGTGGTTCTGTTTTAACGCTGAAATTACAATTGTTTCAGAGTTAAAACACGAACGCAAAACTCATAATCTAGGTGTATGTTGGCAGAAAAGAACTGGAGAAGTTATTAACCCCTTAACGACCAAGGACGTACGCCATAAGTCCTCAAAAAAAATACACTTAACGCCTGAGGACGTATGGCGTAGGTCCTCGGTCTGGAAAGCAGCTGGAAGCGATCCTGCTTGCTTCCAGCTGCTTTCCGGTTATTGCAGTGATGCCTCAACATCGAGGCATCCTGCAATAACCCCCCTTGGCCATCCGATGCAGAGAGAGCCACTCTGTGGCCCTCTCTGCACCGGACATCGATGGCCGGTTTCGTTGGTGGGTGGGAGCTAGTCTGGGAGGCGGGTGGGCGGCCATCGATGGGCCGTATGATGTGGAGGGGGGGCGGGATCGTGGGCGGGAACGCCGTAGGGAGCGGGTGGGAACCGCTACACTACAGAAAAATAATGGGAGAAAAGTGGCAGTGAGGGCCACATATATCTAAATTATGTCAATCTAAGAGATCTGGGAGGGGGTGGGGGGTTGGTCTTTTGGGGGGGGCAAGCTACGCTACAGAAAATTATTTAAAAAAAGAATAATAACAAATGTTTACTATAAATTGGGTACTGGCAGACAGCTGCCAGTACCAAAGATGGCTACTAATAAGTTAGAGGGGGATTGGTAAAGAGCTGTTTGAGGGTAATCAGGGAGGTTGGGGGCTAAGGGGGGATCCTCCAGAGCAGCATATGTAAATATGCCTTTTTTTAAAACATTTTTTTATCAAGGATAGCTTCTTTTTTTTTAGTACTGGCAGACTTTCTGCTAGTACTTAACATGGCGGGGACAATTGTGAGGTGGGGGAGGAAAGAGAGCTGTTTGGGAGGGATCAGGGGGTGTAATGTGTCAGGTGGGAGGCTGATCTCTACACTAAAGCTAAAATTAACCCTGCAAGCTCCCTACATGCTACCTAATTAACCCCTTCACTGCTAGCCATAATACATGTGTGATGCGCAGCGGCATTTAGCGGCCTTCTAATTACCAAAAAGCAACGCCAAAGCCTTGTATGTCTGCTATTTCTCAACAAAGGGGATCCCAGAGAAGCATTTACAACCATTTGTGCCATAATTGCACAATCTGTTTGTAAATGATTTCAGTGAGAAACCTAAAATTGTGAAAAATTTTACTTTTTTTTTTCTTTAATCGCATATGGCGGTGAAATGGTGGCATGAAATATACCAAAATGGGCCTAGATCAATACTTAGGGTTGTCTACTACACTACAATAAAGCTAAAATTAACCCTACAAGCTCCCTACATGCTCCCTAATTAACCCCTTCATTGCTGGGCATAATACACGTGTGGTGCGCAGTGGCATGTAGCGGCCTTCTAATTACCAAAAAGCAACACCAAATCCATATATGTCTGCTATTTATGAATAAAGGGGATTCCAGAGAAGCATTTACAACCATTTGTGCCATAATTGCACACGCTGTTTGTAAATAAATTCAGTGAGAAACCTAAAGTTTGTAACAAAATGTGTGAAAAAGTGAACATTTTTTTTTATTTGATCGCATTTGGTGGTGAAATGGTGGCATGAAATATACCAAAATGGGCATAGATCAATACTTTGGGATGTCTTCTAAAAAAAAAATATATACATGTCAAGGGATATTCAGGGATTCCTGGAAGATATCAGTGTTCCAATGTAACTAGTGCTAAGTTTGAAAAAAAGTGGTTTGGAAATAGCAAAGTGCTTCTTGTATTTATTGCCCTATAACTTGCAAAAAAAGCAAAGAACATGTAAACATTGGGTATTTCTAAACTCAGGACAAAATTTGGAAACTATTTAGCATGGGTGTTTTTGGTGGTTGCAGATGTGTAACAGATTTTGGGGGTCAAAGTTAGAAAAAGTGTGTTTTTTTCCATTTTTTCCTCATATTTTATATATTTTTTTATAGTAAATTAGAAGATATGATGAAAATAATCATATCTTTAGAAAGTCCATTTAATGGCGAGAAAAACGGTATATAATATGTGTGGGTACAGTTAATGAGTAAGAGTAAAATTACAGCTAAACACAAACACTGCAGAAATGTAAAAATAGCCTTGGTCCCAAACGGTCAGAAAATGGAAAAGTGCTGTGGTCATTAAGGGGTTAAACAAGCAGAGCTTGAGAAAGCAGTAAAATATTCTCCCACTCAACAGGATCGGCATACTGTGAGTTCACTATTAACTTAATATACAAATCACAGCCTTGGTGGAGATTTTTATTACATATTGCTGCAGCAAAAATGACAAATATTAAGATTTTAATATTACCAGAATTGTGGTTGTGAAGGTTGTGAAATAGCTCAGCAGCCAAGGGGTTAAGCTTATATTTCCTCCATGTAACTTTTTAGTTCAGATGATAAAACAGGATATGCACTTAAAAAATATAATCTTGGTGTATGTTGCAAATATTTCCGCAATTACAAATCCAAATATATCTTTTATATAACTAACAAACAATTTTGAATCACGTTGAATAACTCTAAGATCATGAAATTTGGGTTTCCACAGAAACAAATTAACTTCTTAAAAGTAATGTAATCATGTTTGGTGTCAAGAGGCAGTTAAACATCTTGTATTGTATATATATTCTACTCTGGGTATTATTAGAGTATACTTTAGCCCTTTAAAGAACAGACGGATATCTTAATTTGCCAGATGGAAATTTCAGGGGATTTTATTGTAAGGAAATGTTTCTGCTTGAACGATGTGTGTTCTGCTTGTAGTTTGCTTAAAATAGTTACTCAACAAATATATATGGAACTATATGAAACTGAAAACTCTGTTGTCTACATGAGGAATTTTTAGTAGATGGTTTTGCTCATCCTAGCCTAACTGTGAGCTAGATTATGAGTGTCACGCTACTGTTGCATTATTGATAAGTTGTTTATCGCAGCTCTTTGTGCATGTTGGAAGTAGTGCGCGTATTACAAGTTGAAAGTAAACATGTTCGTTTGAACGCAATTTAATTTAATGCGGTTGGGATATTGCGACTTCAGAACAGAAAAAATTTGCACAAAACATATCAAAAATACCTTTTAATTACAGTTACACTCATAATAACACTATCTAATACAAATTATTTTAAAAAATAGCATTAAAAAGTTGAGTGCAAAGATATGAGGTCTCAGGGCTGCAAAGTGTGTTAGAAAAAAAAGGCCTGCAAAGTGCTTTAACATAGAGGTACATACATATACATGTTTAAATATGTACAGTACATGTATGAATCAATATGTATATATATATATATATATATATATATATATATATATATATAAAAATATATATATATATATATATATATATATATTTATACAGGGAGTGCAGAATTATTAGGCAAGTTGTATTTTTGAGGATTAATTTTATTATTGAACAACAACCATGTTCTCAATGAATCCAAAAAACTAATTAATATCAAAGCTGAATAGTTTTGGAAGTAGTTTTTAGTTTGTTTTTAGTTATAGCTATTTTAGGGGGATATCTGTGTGTGCAGGTGACTATTACTGTGCATAATTATTAGGCAACTTAACAAAAAACAAATATATACCCATTTCAATTATTTATTTTTACCAGTGAAACCAATATAACATCTCAACATTCACAAATATACATTTCTGACATTCAAAAACAAAACAAAAACAAATCAGTGACCAATATAGCCACCGTTCTTTGCAAGGACACTCAAAAGCCTGCCATCCATGGATTCTGTCAGTGTTTTGATCTGTTCACCATCAACATTGCGTGCAGCAGCAACCACAGCCTCCCAGACACTGTTCAGAGAGGTGTACTGTTTTCCCTCCTTGTAAATCTCACATTTGATGATGGATCACAGGTTCTCAATGGGGTTCAGATCAGGTGAACAAGGAGGCCATGTCATTAGATTTTCTTCTTTTATACCCTTTCTTGCCAGCCACGCTGTGGAGTACTTGGACGCGTGTGATGGAGCATTGTCCTGCATGAAAATCATGTTTTTCTTGAAGGATGCAGACTTCTTCCTGTACCACTGCTTGAAGAAGGTGTCTTCCAGAAACTGGCAGTAGGACTGGGAGTTTAGCTTGACCCAATCCTCAACCCGAAAAGGCCCCACAAGCTCATCTTTGATGATACCAGCCCAAACTAGTACTCCACCTCCACCTTGCTGGCGTCTGAGTCGGACTGGAGCTCTCTGCCCTTTACCAATCCAGCCACGGGCCCATCCATCTGGCCCATCAAGACTCACTCTCATTTCATCAGTCCATAAAACCTTAGAAAAATCAGTCTTGAGATATTTCTTGGCCCAGTCTTGACGTTTCAGCTTGTGTGTCTTGTTCAGTGGTGGTCGTCTTTCAGCCTTTCTTACCTTGGCCATGTCTCTGAGTATTGCACACCTTGTGCTTTTGGGCACTCCAGTGATGTTGCAGCTCTGAAATATGGCCAAACTGGTGGCAAGTGGCATCTTGGCAGCTGCACGCTTGACTTTTCTCAGTTCATGGGCAGTTATTTTGCGCCTTGGTTTTTCCACACGCTTCTTGCGACCCTGTTGACTATTTTGAATGAAACGCTTGATCACGCTTCAGAAGCTTTGCAATTTTAAGAGTGCTGCATCCCTCTGCAAGATATCTCACTATTTTTGACTTTTCTGAGCCTGTCAAGTCCTTCTTTTGACCCATTTTGCCAAAGGAAAGGAAGTTGCCTAATAATTATGCACACCTGATATAGGGTGTTGATGTCATTAGACCACACCCCTTCTCATTACAGAGATGCACATCACCTAATATGCTTAATTGGTAGTAGGCTTTCGAGCCTATACAGCTTGGAGTAAGACAACGTGCATAAAGAGGATGATGTGGTCAAAATACTCATTTGCCTAATAATTCTGCACTCCCTGTATATATATATATATATATATATATATATATATATATATATATATATATACAGTATCTCACACCCCTCATATTTTTGTAAATATTTTATAATATATTTTCATGTGACAACACTGATGAAATGACACTTTGTTACAATGTAAAGTAGTGAGTGTACAGCCTGTATAACAGTGTAAATTTGCTGTCCCCTCAAAATAACTCAACACACAGCCATTAATGTCTAAACCATTGGCAACAAAAGTGAGCACACCCCTAAGTGGAAATGTCCAAATTCGGCCCAAAGTGTCAATATTTTGTGTGGCCACCATTTTTTTCCAGCACTGCCTTAACCCTCTTGGACATAGTTCCCCAGAGCTTCACAGGTTACCACTGGAGTCCTCTTCCACTCCTCCATGACAACATCACGGAGCTGGTGGATGTTAGAGACCTTGCAATCCCACACCTTCCGTTTGAGGATGCCCCACAGATGCTCAATAGCGTACAGGTCTGGAAACATGCTTGGCCAGTCCATCACCTTTACCCTCAGCTTCTTTAGCAAGGCAGTGGTCGTCTTGAAAGTGTATTTGGAGTTGTAATCATATTGGGATACTGCCCTGCGGTCCAGTCTCAGAAGGGAAGGGATCATGCTCTGCTTCAGTATATCACAGTACATGTTGGCATTCATGGTTCCCTCAATAAACTGTAGCACCCCTGTGCCAGAAGAACTCATGCAGGCCCAGACCATGACACTCCCACCACCATGCTTGACTGTAGGCAAGACACACCTGTCTTTTTACTCCTCACCTGGTTGCCGCCACACACGCTTGACACCATCTGAACCAAATAAGTTTATCTTGGTCTCATCGAACCACAGGAAATGGTTCCAGTAATCTATGTCCTTAGTCTGCTTGTCTTCAGCACACTGTTTGCGGGCATTCTTGTGCATCATCTTTAGAAGAGGCTTCCTTCTGGGACGACAGCCATGCAGACCGATTTGATGCATCAGCCAATAGGATTTTTCCTACCTTAATTCCGATTGGCTGATAGGATTCTATCAGCCAATCGGAATTGAAGGGACGCCATCTTGGATGACGTCACTTAAAGGAACCTTCATTCTTCAGTCACCGTCGGATGGAAGAGGATGCTCCGCGTCAGATGTCTTCAAGATGGACCCGCTCCGCTCCGGATGGAAGAAGATAGAAGATGCTGCCTGGATGAAGACTTCTGCTGCTTGGAGGACCTCTTCTGGCCGGATCGGATGAAGACTTATGCCCCTCTGGATGTCCATTTGTGCCAGACTGGGTGAAGACGGCTCAAGGTAGAGTGATCTTCAAGGGGGTAGTGTTAGGTTTTATTAAGGGGGGATTGGGTGGGTTTTAGAGTAGGGTTGGGTGTGTGGGTGGTGGGTTTTAATGTTGGGGGGGTATTGTATTTTTTTTTACAGGTAAAAGAGCTGATTACTTTGGGGCAATGCTCCACAAAAGTCCCTTTTGAGGGCTATTTGTAATTTAGTATAGGGTAGGGAATTTTATTATTTTGGGGGGCTTTTTTATTTTATTAGGGGGATTAAAGTAGGTATAATTAGTTTAAAAAAATTGTAATTATTTTCTTATTTTCTGTAATTTAGTGTTTATTTTTTTGTACTTTAGTTTATTTAATTTAATTGTAGTTAATTGTAGGTAATTAATTTAATTAATTTAATGATAGTTTAGTGTTAGGTGTAATTGTAATTTAGGTTAGGATTTATTTTACAGGTAAATTTGTACTTATTTTAACTAGGAAGTTATTAAATAGTTAATAACTATTTAATAATAGTGATGTCGTGAATAGTTCGCCGGCGACTAGTTCCTGGTGAACATAGCATGCTCGCGTTCGCTGCGGCGGGCAAACATATGCAATGTTCGATCCGCCCCCTATTCGTCATCATTGAGTAATACTTTGACCCTGTACCTCACAGTCATCAGACACATTCCAGCCAATCAGCAGCAGACCCTCCCTCCCAGACCCTCCTATCTCCTGGACAGCATCCATTTAAGATTCATTTGGAAGCTGCATTCTTAGAGAGAGGAGGCACAGTGTAATAGGGAAATCGATAGCTAGGCTAGTGTATTCAGTGTCCACTACAGTCCTGAAGGACTCATCTGATCTCTGCTGTAAGGACAGCAGCCCAAAAAGCCCTTTTTAGGGCTAGAACATCAGTCTGCTTTTTTTTTTTCCTGTTTAATCTAATTGCAGTTGCCTGCATGCCAGCGTGTGTGTCAGGCTCACAGCGTATACTGTGCCCACTTGTCCAGTGCCACATCTCATATCTGGTGTAACAGTAGTGTAGATTTAAAAAAAAAAAACTTTTTTGACTGTGTTAAATAATAGCAGTCAGTTTCCTTCACACGTGTGCGTTTCAGTGCCTGCCTGCCAGGGCACAGTGTCACCCCAGTGCAACTCATATCTGGTGTAACAGTAGTGTAGATTTAAAAAAAACAACACTTTTTTGATGGTGTTAAATAATAGCAGTCAGTTTCCTTCACACGTGTGCGTTTCAGTGCCTGCCTGCCAGGGCACAGTGTCACCCCAGTGCAACTCATATCTTGTGTAACAGTAGTGTAGATTTAAAAAAAAAAAAAAACTTTTTTGACTGTGTTAAATAATAGCAGTCAGTTTCCTTCACACGTCTGCGTTTCAGTGCCTGCCTGCCTGCCTGCCTGCCAGGGCACAGTGTCACCCCAGTGCAACTCATATCTGGTGTAACAGTAGTGTAGATTTAAAAAAAAACAACACTTTTTTGACTGTGTTAAATAATAGCAGTCAGTTTCCTTCACACGTGTGCGTTTCAGAGCCTGCCTGCCAGGGCACAGTGTCACCCCAGTGCAACTCATATCTGGTGTAACAGTAGTGTACATTTAAAAAAACAACACTATTTTTACTGTGTTAAATAATAGCAGTCAGTTTCCTTCACATGTGTGCGTTTCAGTGCCTGCCTGCCAGGGCACAGTGTCACCCCAGTGCAACTCATATCTGGTGTAACAGTAGTGTACATTTAAAAAAAAAATACAATTTTGACTGTAATAGATTGAATAGCAGTTAGTTGTCTGCAAGCGTGTGTGTCAGGCCTACAGCATCTACTCTGCCAACTTCTGCCAGTGCACAGTGCCACTCATATCTGTTGTCACAGTAGCTTGCATGCATAGTACCAATAATCGAAAAAAAAATGACAGGCAGAGGCAGGCCACACAGCAGGGGCCGTCGTGTTTGTGGTGCTGTGATTCCCTTTGGCCCTAGAATAATGCCCAGTGTTCAGAGGCCACGTAACCCGAACTCGAACATTTCTGAGGACATAGTTGACTGGCTAACACAGGACACCCAATCTTCTACAGCTTCCGCTCTGAACCTTGGCGCACCATCCTCCTCCAGCTTAGCTTCGGGCACCTCTCAAGTTACCACTCGCCCGCCTGCCGCCACAACCAACACTATCACCACAGCCACTTCACTTGATCTGTCAGAGGAGTTATTTAAACATCAGTTGGAAGAAATTAGTGATAGTGATGCACAACCATTATTGCCAGAGGATGTAGATAACAGTGATATGTCTCAGTCAGGCAGCATTACACACATGGACATACGGTGTGATGATGATGATAATGTTGTACCCGCTGCTGCTTCCTTTGTTGACTTGTCAGATACAAGTGAAGCGGTTGATGATGACGATGCGTCCGTGGATGTCACGTGGGTGCCCGCTAGAAGAGAAGAAGAGGGGGAAAGTTCAGATGGGGAGACAGAGAGGAGGAGGAGACGAGTTGGAAGGAGGGGGAGGTCGTCCCAATGAGCTAGTGGCACAGTCAGACAGCATGCATCGGCACCTGAGGTCAGCCAGACAGCACGCCAATCAACGCATGCTGTTGCCACCACCAGAATGCCGCCATCGCAGAGCTCAGCAGTGTGGCATTTTTTTTGTGTGTCTGCCTCTGACAACAGCGATGCCATTTGCAACCTGTGCCAAAAGAAAATAAGTCGTGAGAAGTCCAACACCCACCTAGGTACAACTGCTTTGCGAAGGCACATGATCGCACATCACAAACGCCTATGGGATCAACACATGAGTACAAGCAGCACACAAACTCAAAGCCGCCATCCTCCTCCTGGTCCAGCATCTTCAGCCACGTCAACCACTGCTGTCCTCCTTGCCCCCTCTCAACCATCCGCCATTCCGTGTCTCGCCTTGAGCAGTTCCTGCTCATCTGCCCACAGTCAGGTGTCTGTCAAGGACATGTTTGAGCGTAAGAAGCCAATGTCACAAAGTCACCCCCTTGCCCGGCATCTGACAGCTGGCTTGACTGAACTCTTAGCCCGCCAGCTTTTACCATACAAGCTGGTGGAGTCTGAGGCGTTCAAAAAATTTGTAGCTATTGGGACACCGCAGTGAAAGGTACCTGGCCGAAATTTCTTTGCACAAAAGGCAATGCCCAACCTGTACTCGATTGTGCAAAAGGAAGTAATGGCATGTCTGGCACACAGTGTTGGGGCAAGGGTCCATCTGACCACTGATACCTGGTCTGCAAAGCATGGTCAGGGCAGGTATATAACCTACACTGTGCATTGGGTAAACCTGCTGATGGCTGCCAAGCATGGAATGTGTGGCTCTGCAGAGGAGTTGGTGACAACGCCACGACTTGCAGGCAGGCCTGCTGCCACCTCCTCTACTCCTCCTACTCCATCCTCTTCCATAACCTCCTCGGCTGAGTCCTCTTCTGCTGCTGTGTCTTGCTCCACATCAACGGCACCCCACCTGCTCCCCAGGTACTATTCCACATCCCGGATATGGCAGTGTCACGCCGTCTTGGGGATGACTTGCCTGAAAGCAGAGAGTCACATCAGACCAGCACTCCTGTCCGCCCTGGACGCACAGGTGGATCAGTGTCTGACTCCGCACCAACTGGAGATCGGCAAAGTAGTTAGTGACAACGGAAGACATTTTGTGGCGGCATTGAATTTGGGCAAGTTGACACATGTGCCGTGGCTTACAGGACGTCCTGAAGTAGGCCAGGAAGGTGTGTGGCCATTTCAGGCATTCCTACACTGCCATGGTGCACTTTCAGATATCCAGCGGCGAAACAACATGCCAGTGAGGCGCTTGATTTGCGACAGCCCGACACGTTGGAATTCAACACTCCTAATGTTCGACCACCTGATCCAACAAGAAAAAGCCGTTAACGACTATTTGTATGTCCGGGGTGCTAGGACAGCCTCTGCGGAGCTGGGAATTTTTTTGCCACGTTACTGGATGCTCATGCGCAATGCCTGTAGGCTTATGCATCCTATTGAGGAGGTGACAAACCTAGTCAGTTGCACCGATGGCATCATCAGTGATCATACCATTTGCTTTCTTCCTGGAGCGTGCCGTGCGAAGAGTGCTGGATCAGGCCGTAAAAGAGCGTGAAGAGGAAGAGGAAGAGTTGTGGTCACCATCACCACCAGAAACAGCCTTATCAGCATTGCTTGCTGGACCTGCGGCAACGCTGGAAGAGGATTGTGAGGAAGAGGAGTCAGAGGAGAATGTGGCTTTGAGGAGGAGGAGGAAGACCAACCACAACAGGCATCCCAGGGTGCTCGTTGTCACCTATCTGGTACCCGTGGTGTTGTACGTGGCTGGGGGGAAGAAGATACCTTCAGTGAGATCACTGAGGATGAGGAATGGGACATCCAACCTTGTGCAAATGGGGTCTTTCATGCTGTCGTGCCTGTTGAGGGACCCTCTTATAAAAAGGCTGAAGGAGAATGACCTGTACTGGGTGTCCACGCTACTAGACCCCCGGTATAAGCATAAAGTCCCTTAAATGTTACCGAATACCGCAAGTCGGAAAGGATGCAGCAGTTCCAAAATAAATTAAAAAGTATGATTTACACAGCGTATAAGGGTGATGTCACAGCATAACGGGAATCTAACAGGGGAAGAGGTGAAAGTAATCCTCCTCCTCCCACTACCACACCGGCAAGGACAGGACGCTTTACAGACGTGTTGTTGATGGAGGACATGCAGAGCTTTTTAAGTCCTACGCATCGCCACAGCCCTTCGGGGTCCACCCTCAGCGAACGACTCAACCGACAGGTAGCAGACTACCTCGCCTTAACTGCAGATATCGACACTCTGAGGAGCAATGAACCCCTTGACTATTGGGTGTGCAGGCTTGACCTGTGGCATGACCTATCCCAAGTTGCAATAGAACTTCTGGCCTGCCCCGCTTCAAGTGTCCTGTCAGAAAGGACCTACAGTGTAGCAGGAGGTATTGTCACTGAGAAGAGAAGTTGCCTAGGTCTAAAAAGTCTATATTACCTCACCTTTATTAAGATGAATGAGGGATGGATCCCGAAGGGACTGCCTTGGGCTAAAAATGGTCCACACGCTGCTGTATTTTATCTCTAGATGCCGGATGACTTGCGTGACTTATCCGCCACCAACTAGGGTTCAAGCCGCAATGTTTTAAGGCACTTTCTGCCTGGGAAACAAACATCAATTTTTCTGGCCGCTGCTACAGCAGCGGCTGCATCAATACCTAATTTTTCAGGCATGTGTACATGCCTAATTTTTCTGGCCTCTGGTGCTGCACTGTGGCTTCAAAAACCAAACCAAAAAAAAGGCACATAACATGGATTAAACTGGTAGGAATAGTACTACTTAACACACCACTCCTATCTGGTGGCACATTAGATTGCATGCACAGTGCCCCAAATTTGAAGTAGGAGGACCAACCAAGCATCTTTTTCCATCTCCCGGTTCCTAAAATCGATGCCATATACACGTCCCTTGATAGGGGACGTAACAGGGATTAAACTGATAAGAATAGTACTACTTAACACACAACTCCTATCTGGTGGCACATTAGATTGCACGCGCAGTGCCCCAAATTTGAAGTAGGAGGACCGACCAAGCATCTTTTTCCATCTCCCGGTTCCTAAAATCAATGCCATATACACTTCCCCTAATAGGGGATGTAACAGGGATTAAACTGATAAGAATAGAACTACTTAAGACACCACTCCAATCTGGTGGCACATTAGATTGCACGTGCAGTGCCCCAAATTTGAAGTAGGAGGACCGACCAAGCATATTTTTCCATCTCCCGGTTCCTAAAATCGATGCCATATACACGTCCCCTGATAGGGGACGTAACAGGGATTAAACTGATAAGAATAGTACTACTTAACACACCACTCCTATCTGGTGGCACATTAGATTGCACGCGCAGTGCCCCAAATTTGAAGTAGGAGGACCGACCAAGAATCTTTTTCCATCTCCCGGTTCCTAAAATCGATGCCATATACACGTCCCCTGATAGGGGACGTAGCAGGGATTAAACTGATAAGAATAGTACTAATTAACACACCACTCCTATCTGGTGGCACATTAGATTGCACGCGCAGTGCCCCAAATTTGAAGTAGGAGGACCGACCAAGAATCTTTTTCCATCTCCCGGTTCCTAAAATCGATGCCATTTACACGTCCCCTGATAGGGGACATAACAGGGATTAAACTGATAAGAATAGTACTACTTAACATACCACTCCTGTCTGGTGGCACATTAGATTGCACGTGCAGTGCCCCAAATTTGAAGTAGGAGGACCGACCAAGCATCTTTTTCTATCTCCCGGTTCCTAAAATCGATGCCATATACACGTTCCCTGATAGGGGATGTAACAGGGATTAAACTGATAGGAATAGTACTACTTAACACACCTTATAATAATGCAGAGAGAGGCAATGCAGAGAGAGGAGTCTGAAGAAGAGGAGTCAGAGGAGGAAGGTGGCTTTGAGGAGGTGGAAGACCAAACACAGCAGGCGTCCCAGGGGGCTTGTTGTCACCTTTTGGGGACCCTTGGTCTTGTTCTTGGCTGGGTGGAGGAAGAGACCTTCAATGACATCAGTGAGGACAAGGAACGGGACATGGCTAGCTTGGTATCCAACCTTGTGCAAATGGGGAGTTTGCGGTTGTGCAAATGGACTGTTTGCGGTTGTTTGCGGTGCATTGAAGGGACAGTCTAGGCCAAAATAAACTCATGATTCAGATATAGCATGTAATTTTAAACAATTTTCCAATTTACTTTTATCACAATTTTGCTTTGTTCTCTTGGTATTCTTATTTGAAAGCTTAACCTAGGAGGTTCATATGCTAATTTCTTAGACCTTGAAGCCCACCTCTTTCAGATTGCATTTTATTTCAAAAAATTTTTTTATTTTCAAATGCAAAAGAAATTGCAACATATAGGAAACAAAGTTGGTTACAAATATGGGAATTACAAGTCAACAGTAAACCTATTCTGCTTATATTCCAATGTCAGATTGCATTTTAACAGTTTTTCACCACTAGAGGGTGTTAGTTCATGTATTTCATATCGATAACACTGTGCTCGTGCACGAGAAGTTATCTGGGAGCAGGCACTGATTGGCTAGACTGCAAGTCTGTCAAAAGAACTGAAAAAAAGGGGCAGTTTGCAGAGGCATAGATACAAGATAATCACAGAGGTTAAAAGTATATTATTATAAATGTGTTAGTTATGCAAAACTGGGAAATGGGTAATAAAGGGATTATCTATCTTTTAAAACAATAAAAATTCTGGTGTAGACTGTCCCTTTAAATGGGGAGTTTGGTCTGTCACTGTGAAGCGGGCGTTACACTACTTGATTGATACAACATCATACCTGATGTTTTAAAGCACGTTATTCCAAACAATTTAGGAATGTTAGGTGATTTATGCCCTTTATGGCTTAAAACCAGACTCTGCATCAACTATGTAATTTTCCATGGGAGTTTTGCCATGGATCCCCTCCGGTATGCCACAGTCCAGGTGTTAGTCCCCTTGAAACAACTTTTCCATCACTATTGTGGCCAGAAAGAGTCCCTGTGGGTTTTAAAATTCGCCAGCCTATTGAAGTCTATGACGGTTTGCCCGGTTCGCCCGTTCACGAACAGTTGTGGAAGTTCGCGTTCGATGTTCGCGAACCCAAATTTTTAGGTTTGCAACATCACTATTTCATAACTATTGTACCTAGTTAAAATAAATACAAAGTTGCCTGTAAAATAAAAATAAAAATTCTGGTGTAGACTGTCCCTTTAAATGGGGAGTTTGGTCTGTCACTGTGAAGCGGGCGTTACACTACTTGATTGATACAACATCATACCTGATGTTTTAAAGCACGTTATTCCAAACAATTTAGGAATGTTAGGTGATTTATGCCCTTTATGGCTTAAAACCAGACTCTGCATCAACTATGTAATTTTCCATGGGAGTTTTGCCATAGATCCCCCTCCGGCATGCCACAGTCCAGGTGTTAGTCCCCTTGAAACAACTTTTCCATCACTACTGTGGCCAGAAAGAGTCCCTGTGGGTTTTAAAATTCGCCAGCCTATTGAAGTCTATGACGGTTTGCCCGGTTTGCCCATTCGCGAACAGTTGTGGAAGTTCGCGTTCGATGTTCGCGAACCCAAATTTTTAGGTTTGCAACATCACTATTTCATAACTATTGTACCTAGTTAAAATAAATACAAAGTTGCCTGTAAAATAAAAATAAAAATTCTGGTGTAGACTGTCCCTTTAAATGGGGAGTTTGGTCTGTCACTGTGAAGCGAGCGTTACACTACTTGATTGATACAACATCATACCTGATGTTTTAAAGCACGTTATTCCAAACAATTTAGGAATGTTAGGTGATTTATGCCCTTTATGGCTTAAAACCAGACTCTGCATCAACTATGTAATTTTCCATGGGAGTTTTGCCATGGATCCCCCTCTGGCATGCCACAGTCCAGGTGTTAGTCCCCTTGAAACAACTTTTCCATCACTATTGTGGCCAGAAAGAGTCCCTGTGGGTTTTAAAATTCGCCAGCCTATTGAAGTCTATGACGGTTTGCCCGGTTCGCCCGTTCGCGAACAGTTGTGGAAGTTCGCGTTCGATGTTCGCGAACCCAAATTTTTAGGTTTGCAACATCACTATTTCATAACTATTGTACCTAGTTAAAATAAATACAAAGTTGCCTGTAAAATAAAAATAAATCCTAAGATAGCTACAATGTAACTATTAGTTATATTGCAGCTATCTTAGGGTTTATTTTATCGGTAAGTATTTAGTTTTAAATAGGATTAATTTATTTAATAGTAGTAAATTTATTTTGTTTTATTTAAATTATATTTAAGTTAGGGGGTGTTAGGGTTAGACTTAGGTTTAGGGGTTAATAAATTTAATATAGTAGCAGCAACGTTGGGGGCGGCAGATTAGGGGTTAATAAATGTAGGTAGGTGTCGGCGATGTTAGGGACGGCAGATTAGGGGTTAATAAATTGTAACTAGTGTTTGCGAGGCAGCAGTGCGGCGGTTTAGGGGTTAATACATTTATTAAAGTGGCGGCAATGTCCGGTCGGCAGATTAGGGGTTAAACATTTTAGTTAAGTGTTTGCAATGTGAGGGGGGCCTCGGTTTAGGGGTTAATAGGTCATTTATGGGTGTTAGTGTACTTTTTAACACTTTAGTTAAGCGCTTTATGTTCCGGCGTTAGCCCATAAAACTCTTAACTACTAACTTTTAAATGCGGTAGGAGTCTTGACAGGAGAGGGTCTACCGCTCACTTTTTCAGGCGATCGTAGTACCGGCATTAGGCAAATCCCATTAAAAAGATAGGATTCGCAATTGATGTAAGGGGATTTGCGGTAATCTAAAATCGCGGAAAAAAAGTGAGCAGTAGACCCTCTCCTGCCTGACTCGTAATACCAGCGGGCGTTAAAAAGCAGCGTTGGGACCCCTCAACGCTGCTTTTTAAGGCTAACGCAAGACTCGTAATCTAGCTGTATATGTTTTATTCAAATGGAATGCTTCATCAGAATCATGATCATAATATTTATTAAAAATACACCTTCAATGACATATGAATGAGTGAATGGACTTACCAGAATCCTACAAAGGCAGGTCACCATTGCTGCTGGATCCCTCTATGCTCGCCACAACAACTACATCTATTTATGATATTAAAATATTTTAGTGAACACAGTTTGGACATCACTAAATCACATTGGTCGAGAATCTAATAAATAATATACTTAGAAATGTGAAGAATAGAGCACTAATATGAACCAAAAATGTATGAGTTAATCAAGGTGATTGTAAAGAAAATGATGTCTTTCACATATGTTTGATTTCTTACTATATTAGACAGCCAATTCTTCACATATGATTCTATGGCATATATAAATATAAGTATTGATCCATGTTTTGAAAATAATACACAGACGCAACACTTGGAATAACAACTGGTGACAAATCAAACCTAAGCCATGTTGCACATCGATCCATTTGTGCAATGTACAGTAAACTGTTTTAGGACGCAACACATATTTATCACATTGCAAAACAGAAGATATTTGTAAAAATATGTCATCATGGTGCTGTTACAGTATGCTTATATATATAAAGGAAGTCCAAGAGAGAATATGTGATGTAGATATTAATATTGTTTCATCCAAACAGTGTAAGGATTAATGAAGATATTTATTATTAAAGGGACACTGAACCCAAATATTTAATTTTGTAATTCAGATAGAACATGCATTTTTAAGCATATTTCTAATTTATTCTTATTATCAATTTGTCCGCATTCTCTTGCTTTCTTTCTTTGAAAAATAAGACAGCTAATCAGAACCATGAAAAGCACTTGTTTATTGGTCGGTGAATGTATACACCAATGAGCAAGAACAACCCAGGTTGTTCCCCAAAAATGGACCGGCATCTAAACTTACATTCTTGCATTTCAAATAAAGATACCAAGAGAATGAATAAAATTTGATTATAGGAGTAAATGAGAAAGTTTATTAATATTAAATGCTCTATCTGAATCACAAAAGAGAAATTTAGTGTTCAGTGTCCCTTTAATATTAAATATTAAAATATCTTTATTTGACAATGTCGCTGTTAATGAATTGTCTAGCCCATATGTTGATGCCATGAATAGGATGGAGCATGCAATTACAATCAAATATGTAATTTAAGGATATCATCAGGATTCTTTAATTATCTTTTGCTCTTAAAGGGACATGAAACTCCAAATGGGTAATTGTATTAATTTGCACGATTCAAATTCAGCCTGTGATTTTAAAAAACTTTCAAATACAGGTGGCCCTCGTTTTACAACGGTTCAATTTACACCGTTTCAGAATAACAACCTTTTATTCCAGTCATGTGACTGCTATTGAAAAGCATTGAGAAGCAGTGCATTTATTAACATAGCCAGTAGGTGGAGATGTCCGCTTGTGTTGCAGCAAAGCCAAAATTTATCAGTTTAACCAGACCTGAGCTATCGAGCAGATTTCAAAGGAACAAGATCTTCCTGTCTATAAATCAGTCCAGATTGGAATGCATAGAAGAACTGTTTGCAGAAAAATGCAAGTGAAGTATGTGTTGTGTGATTATTTTATTGGGTTTATAATGCTGTTTAGCAAATTTTATTGTTCATTTAACTTAGCTTAATTATATATTCTGTGTTGTGTGATTATTTTATTAGGTTTATAATGCTCTTTAGCATTTAAAGTCTTCATTTCAAAGCTTTGAAAATAATGTATTTTGAGAGGGGCCTGGAACCTATCTCCCTTACTTCCCATTGACTTACATTATAAACTGGGTTTCAATTTACAATGGTTTCGATTTACAACCATTCCTTCTGGAACCTAACCCCGGCGTAAACTGAGGGCTACCTGTATACTTTATGTTTTCTAGTTTGTCTTTGAAAGTTTTATTAAGGAGCAACTATGCACTAATGTTATCTGAAGACACGTGTTGAACAAATGAAAATAGGCAATTTTGTGCATCACACAATCAGCAGGTGACTCCCAGTAATGCATTGCTGATCCTGAGCCTAACTAGATTTAAACTAAGGATAACAATAGACTGAAGCAAGGTAGATAATAGAAGAAAATTATAATGTTTTTGAAAATCACGTTGGGTCTAAATCATAAAAGTTAAATGTTAGTTTTCATGTCCCTTTAATGATAAGAATAAATTATCAAAGCATACGAGAAGTATATTTCTCTAATCTGCACATATGTACAAATGTGTTGATGTTGTCTAAATGTAGACAAAAAATGTAAAACACTACCCAGGGGCAGAATATAAAATGGGCATGACCCTAAGATTACATTAAAATGAAGATATCAAGAATCAAAGCAATATCTTCAAATACTCATAAATTGAGATTTAGATTACAATGGAATCCCAACTCTGATTTGTGAATCTTCTTTGAAAATAACAAGAAAAGAGAATTAGAGTAACCCTATAAATATACATCAATGTGAATGGATTATGTAATGTTATGTCCAAGTTTGTAAGACAAAGGTAAATTAAAATGAGACATACCATGCTGTGACGAACACAGGCTCAAGGTTCCAGCAACAACATCCATATCTGTAAAATATTCAATCAGGATTCAATATCATTAATACAAATCAGGCCATGGACACGAACAATCAGATTTTTCTATTCTAATTGACAAACTAAAATTATATTTGTATTCACGTGAGTTCATTGTTTACTAAATTAATGGATAAATAAAGAGATCATGTATTCTTATTTTCTATCTTTTATGTTGTTGACTGTCGCTTTAAGTCATTTTGTGTCTTCTTGCATTGTCATCAATTGATAGAGATTGTTCAATTTTTATTTTGATCTTGCTATTATAGCTTTTATAATGTAGAATATTGTAAATAAGGATACTGTATTGTTCATATATATACTAATTAACGTATCCATTTTATCAACAAATCTAAAGTTATGCCACTGTTACAGCAAACATATGTTCACGTGTGTGCTCAATTCTATCTTTCGTGATCATTGCGCAATGATTCAAAGCGGAATTGCGAACCCGTGATTTGACCAACATGTCTAAAGTTATGCCACTGTTACAGCAAACACATGTTCACACGTGTGTGCAATTCTATCTTTCGTGATCATTGCACAATGATTCAAAGCGGAATAGCGCAATCCGTGATTTGACCAACATGTCTAAAGTTATGCCACTGTTACAGCAAACAAACACATTTTCACGTGTGTGCGCAATTCTATCTTTCGTGATCATTGCACAATGATTCAAAGCGGAATTGCGCAATAATGATTTGACCAACATGTCTAAAGTTATGCCACTGTTACAGCAAACACATGTTCACGTGTGTGCACAATTCTATCTTTCGTGATCATTGCGCAATGATTCAAAGCGGAATTGCGCATCCGTGATTCTGAATTGATTTGGATATAGTAGTGTGATGGGTATCATTTCTAAAGACTTCAAATATATTTCCAATTGGGTGTATTATGAGATTCCAATCGTATATTTGTTAATATTGAATGATAACAATTAATATTTAGAACTGTGGTATGATTCGATAGTCAATGTATGAAATGGCGGATGATAGGGATTTCACAGATGCGCAATTTCATTTTCTCTCTGTGACGCATATTCTGGAGAGCACAAGAAACATCATTCCTATTTCATGTGTGACCAATCAAAATTCAGATATCTAAACATATGTAGCGTGTGTTGTGAGATCTATATAGGTTGAATATATGACTATATACACATTGATTAAATATGTACTAAAATATTAATATATCATATGAAGTCTGATATTTACCTGGTTCAGCCTCTCGACTTTCATCTCCCAGGCCACCAGACAGAGAAGCAGCTGCACTGGCCTCCCGGTCAGGACTTTCAGATCCAGCAGCTGGGAGGGAAGAAGAAGAAGCCAAGGTGCAAGAGGATCTAAATCTGCGGGGGACCCGGAGAATGAGGAGGTCGCATAAAGTCACCTCATAAGTTAGCAGGTACAGTTTCCGTGGGGGTGGAACTTTCTTTCCATCCCTCCGACGGGCTTTTACCCACTTCCTTATGAGGTCGACTTTCTTACTTAGCCGCAAACTCATATCCCCAAACCTCCGCATGATTTGATCCGTGGTCCTCTGGATGCCACACACCAAATTAACATCATTGGTGATAGACACCCAGAAGTCCTTCTTAATGCTCTGCTTCATTGACTTCTTCTTGTTCCCAAACAGCTGCGGATAGAAGTCCTCAACGGCATTGACCAGTGCTGTACTCTCCGGCTTGGTGAACCTGGGAGACGTCATGCCTGCTAGGTTTGCGTATTATAGAACTGACAAAAATGGCAACGTGTAATGGATTTTTATATGGTGAAGTAAACATGAGATGCACCATGGGACATGGTATCTGTACATTTGATTGGATAAAATATTGAAATTTTGTTATCATGTCTGTGAGACCATACTGACTCAAGTTAAGTTTGTGTGATGAACTCTGATTGGCCGTTCCTTAATGTTTCATATGTTAGTAACTTCCATACACATAGCTGCTGGGGGTGCTGTTACTACATTTTTCATGTAGACTTATTTGTAATTCATTGGACTGTTATGCGGATATGTGTGATGCAGATTTAATATGCGTGATCCGTTAAATATTAAGATATTAAGTTTACATTTGATTTTTAGTAAATATAATCCAGTCACATTAGTAAATGTTTTACACATTTTGATGTTTAATATCGATCAGTTTATTTAATACAAATAATTTTTATTAATAAAAAGTAAATATTGTATGTATTTATTGTTTATTAAATACATTTCGTGACTTATTGTGAAGTATTGTCATTGCTCTATTAAATGTATTTATAATGCACATCGATTGTGTGCTATTGCGTGGAATTAGAATAGAATTTTTAAAGATGCAAATCTCATGTTGCAAGATACGTTTCCAACGCTGTATTTCAGAAATGTGTAATTTCTAGTTATAATGGACGGAACTTGGATAATACGTTTGTTCATTATTAGTAAATAAACCTTGAGCTTGTATTTGTCTGAAATGCTCACATATGTTATTGTGCAATGGCGTCTTTATTTTTAAAGGGACATTACACCCAAATATTTTCTTAAAATGATCCGGGGAGAGAATACATTTTTATAATTTAAAATGTAACTCGATCGATTTAGATTATTCTTTAGATATCCTTTACAGAAGAAATTGCAATGCACATGGTTGAGACAATCACACAAGGCATCTCTGTGCATCCACCAATCTTCAGCTACTGAGCATATCTAGATATGGTTGTAAAGGAAATAATATCAAAATAATGAATTAAAATTGATTATATAATTACATTTTAATGTTTAAAATTATATTTTATTTAGGAATCCTGAAAGAAACGCTTTTGAATTACCGTCCCTTTAATGAGCTAATATGCAATCTTGAACTTGATCTAAATACATCTGTCTAAACATTGTAAATATGCATTGTTGGCCACCCAAAAATAATTAGATATTTCACAGTAATGCTTTGCTGATCATAAACCTATGCATCTCCATTTCTCAAACTTAGGATAGCATGAGAATAAAGCATATTTGTATTACCTTCTGTATTGTTTGCCCCACTGTGAATGAAATATCTTCCAATGGCTGTATTTATACAGCTTTACCTTAAAGGGACATTGAACTATATGTTCTTTGCTGATTTAGATGGATAATACAATGTTAAAACAATGTCAAATTTAGTTTGATTATCTCATTAGCTTTTATAGCTTGATATTCTTTCCTGAAAATCATATCTAGATAGGCTCTGTTGCTGCTGATATCTATCCAACAGGTAAAGAGTATGATTTCGAGAAATTATCTTTTGATATATCTATAGTTAACTGACCCTTCAAATAACTCCAGTAGAGCTAAAAAGTAATCAATATGGCATACAATAACTAGCTTGGCATAAATGTGAAATTAACTTACTTTTTATTTAAAGATAATTTCTAACATATTACCTTAAAAATAATTAAAGCCGAATAACCTATATTTAGTGTAAGAATGTTTTTGGATACCTAAGAATGATTATAGAGATTAGAATGTAAATCTAACATTCAACTACACTGTCACTTTAATGTAAGTTAAACACTTTCATTTCTTAAAAGTGAAATGAACAAAGCTGTTCTGTATAATTTAGACTACATATCCTCGTCATAAACATTTCATGAGTTTAACATCTATGAATTACACAATAAAAGCATAGATAGATGTATTTAACTCCAAATTAATTTTGTAAGATACTTGACTTTAACATTGTCTGCATAAGCTGTGGTATGTTTCATTCAATACATTAAACAAAATTAGTATATTTGATATCAGGCATGTGCTTGTAAAATAGATGACTTTAACAGTCATGGGACTAATATTTGGTTTACATGTCAGAATATTGGATGGATATATTTCTTATTATCTTACTGTTATAGAGATATGTCTCAAAGAATATGTATTTTAAAAAAATAAATAGAAAAATATATAGTATGAAAATAAATTTATTGACAAAAATAAAAAATAAAGGAATTTTATCACAGATGAAAAAGAAAGAAAAGAAATATTAAAAGCTTTAGTCATTTAGGTTATTTAATGAACACGTCTTAACATATTCATGAAATCTAATAATTCTTAATTCATCTTGCGTCTATGCTCTAACATGTATTTTTTGTCTTGATATTAAAAACAGGTTCATACTTGAAATCTATATCTATCCATAATTTGAAATTAATGTCATTATATTGTCTAATCAATAGTTGAATTACACATTAGCATTTAAAATTAGACAAAAAAATCATATCAATTTTTTAAAATAATTTTATATTGGATTGTATGAGGAACATAATTGAATGTAATATTTCATGTCCCTTCAAATAATATACCTCTATATCAACTATAAAATGTACCCCTTGATCTGATTGGTCAGATTCTGAGTCCTCTCTAGCACAAAGTAGGGATAATGTATCTAAAATAAACATATTCTAATTTAGGACATGTATATATTCCTAATTCTTTGAACATTCTTCCTCCTATGATTCTTTAATAGCATGCATTGTGCAAACTAACCTGGATGTATGGTCTTTGAAAGGCAATTATCTTCAAAATAACAGTTTATCTTCATTAGGTGTCTTATTCATCATTAGCAAAATAGAGGATTGTGAAATACCATCTAAAAAAAATAAATACATCTAAGTGTCTCCAATAGGATGCATCCACAGTCTTGTTCCATAGAATTGTTGCCACTTACCATGTAAACGTGTCTTTGTATGGTTTTCAAGGTCAGCACATTTGAAAGACAATGCCACAGACATGATCACATTGGTATTCTTTACTTTCAGTCTGGGATTCTTCACTTTCAGTCTGGGATTCTTCACTTTCAGTCTTGAATTCTTCACTTTCAGTCTTGAATTCTTCACTTTCAGTCTTTAGATAAAGTCATCTCCCTAATGGCAGAAAAGGTATAAATCAAATAATTAATAGAAGTGTGTGACTTAGTTATGTATTCCCCCCCCCCATTTCTGAAACTATTTATATCACTAGCTTACTAAGCGTGTGTAGCATCTTGTGTTATGTTCTATCAATCAAGTGTGAAGATGAGTCATACATTGTGCAGACATAACCTCTGATGTATGACTTTAAATATGACTTGGAAGCATATAGTACTGCTAGTGGATCCCTTTCGGAGTATCCAAAAATCTAGTAATGTGTAAACTAAATACTACATTTTAAAATGTATGACATATGATGGCTGAATGTGCAAATTTCCCGCCAGCTACAGTCCATACATTGTATATACTTACCATCTGATGTTGTCTTTGAAAACCAGGTGGCGAAATCATTACAGGACCAAATGCTTGAATCATCTGATGTATAAATTACCTATAATAATAATAATAATACATTCTTTTTTTAAAATAATTTGATGAACAATCCTAACATGTTTGCTCAATTCTCTACTTCTCATTTCCCTAAAATTCACACATATTCGCAATGCTCCTATATTACTTCTAGTATTTACCGTCTGAAGTGGCGGTTGATGATGTTTGCTCTGACATTGAGCCTCTTGTCCCGGAATGGCCCCTTTAGAACAGGCTCATCCTCCTCATCTTGGAGGAGGTCTCAGGGTGCCTGGACGGCCTGCAGCATCCCAGCCCGCTGAGCAATGTTATGCAGGACGCTGCAGGCTATAACGATCTTCGCCACCTTACTAGGGCTGCATTGGAGGGCTCCTCCAGACCTGTCCAGGCATCTTAGTCTCATTTTGTGAAGCCCAAACATCCGCTTGTGCGCCCAATTGTAGCGCTCCTTGGCCTCGTCCGTGGGGTTACATAACGGCGTATTGAGCAAAGGCCAGCTCATGTAACCCGAATTACCTATAAATAATGAACATAACAAAATGACAAATATTAAAAATATCGTTAAAATTATTATATTAAAATACAATTCATTTTTGTACACGAAAAATCCCCTAAAACAAACATTTTCAGAAAAAAAATTATAAGGTTAAATCGCATTCTCTATATGCCCATTTAAACTAATACATGCTACATATGCATATTTCGCATAAACCAGACATTTGCTAAAAGAAAAAGAAATGGTTAAATTGCATCCTAGAGCTGCCCATTTAAACTAAGACATGCTACATATCTGTTTGGAGCTAAAATTAGACATTTGCGGTAAGAAACAATTACATGGATAAAGAGCATTCTCTATCTGCCCATTTAAGCTAAGACATGCTTCATATGCGTATTTCGCATAAACCAGACATCTGCTAAAAGAAAAAGAAATGGTTAAATTGCATCCTAGAGCTGCCCATTTCAACTAAGACATGCTACATATCTGTTTGGAGCTAAAAATAGACATTTGCGGTAAGAGACAATTACATGGTTAAAGCGCATTCTCTATCCATTTAAGGTAAGACATGCTACATATGCGTATTTCCCATAAACCAGACATTTGCTAAAAGAAAAGGTTAAATTGCATCCTAGAGCTACCCATTTCAACTAAGATATGCTACATATCTGTTTGAAGCTAAAACTAGACATTTGTGGTAAGAAACAATTACATGGATAAAGAGCATTCTCTATCTGCCCATTTAAGCTAAGACATGCTACATATGCGTATTTCGCATAAACCAGACATTTGCTTAAAGAAAAAGAAATGGTTAAATTGCATCCTAGAGCTGCCAATTTCAACTAAGACTTGCTACATATATGTTTGGAGCTAAAACTAGACATTTGCGGTAAGAAACAATTACATGGTTAAAGCGCATTCTTTATCTGCCCATTTAAGCTAAGACATGCTACATATGCGTATTTCTCATAAACCAGACTTTTGTTAAAAGAGGAATAAATGTTTAAATTGCATCCTAGAGCTGCCCATTTCAACTAAGACATGCTACATATCTGTTTCGAGCTAAAACTAGACATTTGCGGTAAAAAACAATTACCTGGTTAAAGAGCATTCTCTATCTGCCCATTTAAGCTAAGACATGCTACATATGCGTATTTCGCATAAACCAGACATTTGCTAAAAGAAAAATAAATGGTTAAATTGCATCCTAGAGCTGCCCATTTAAACTTAAGACATGCTACATATCTGTTGGAGCTAAAACTAGACATTTGCAGAAAGAAAATTAAATGGTTAAAGTGCATTCTCTATCTGCCCATTTAAGCTAAGACATGCTACATATGCGTATTTTGCATAAACCAGACATTTGCTAAAAGAAAAAGAAATGGTTAAATTGCATCCTAGAGCTGCCCATTTCAACTAAGACATGCTACATATCTGTTTGGAGCTAAAACTAGACATTTGCGGTAAGAAACAATTACATGGTTAAAGCGCATTTTCTATCTGCCCATTTAAGCTAAGACATGCTACATATGCGTATTTTGCATAAACCAGACATTTGCTAAAAGAAAAAGAAATGGTTAAATTGCATCCTAGAGCTGCCCATTTCAACTAAGACATGCTACATATCTGTTTGGAGCTAAAACTAGACATTTGCGGTAAGAAACAATTACATGGTTAAAGTGCATTCTCTATCTGCCCATTTAAGCTAAGACATGCTACATATGCGTATTTCGAATAAACCAGACATTTGCTAAAAGAGAACAAAATGGTTAAATTGCATCCTAGAGCTGCCCATTTCAACTAAGACATGCTACATATCTGTTTAGAGCTAAAACTAGACATTTGCGGTAAGAACCAATTACATGGATAAAGAGCATTCTCTATCTGCCCATTTAAGCTAAGACATGCTACATATGCATATTTCGCATAAACCAGACATTTGCTAAAAGAAAAAGAAATGGTTAAATTGCATCCTAGTGCTGCCCATTTCAACTAAGACATGCTACATATCTGTTTGGAGCTAAAACTAGACATTTGTGATAAAACACAATTACATGGTTAAAGTGCATTCTCTATCTGCCCATTTAAGCTAAGACATGCTACATATGCGTATTTCCCATAAACCAGACATTTGCTAAAAGAAAAATAAATGGTTAAATTGCATCCTAGAGCTGCCCATTTAAACTAAGACATGCTACATATCTGTTTGGAGCTAAAATGAGACATTTGCAGAAAGCAAATTAAATGGTTAAAGCGCATTCTCTATCTGCCCATTTAAGCTAAGATATCCTACATATGCGTATATCGCATAAACCAGACATTTTCTAAAAGAAGACAAAATGGTTAAATTGCTTCCTAGAGCTGCCCATTTAAACTAAGACATTCTACATATCTGTTTGGAGCTAAAACTAGACATTTGCGGTAAGAAACAATTATATGGTTAAAGCGCATTCTCTATATGCCCCTTTAAGCTAAGACATGCTACATATGCGTATTTCGCATAAACCCGACATTTGCTAAAAGAAAAAGAAAAGGTTAATTTGCATCCTAGAGCTGCCCATTTCAACTAAGACATGCTACATATCTGTTTGGAGCTAAAACTAGACATTTGCGGTAAGAAACAATTATATGGTTAAAGCGCATTCTCTATATGCCCCTTTAAGCTAAGACATGCTACATATGCGTATTTCTCATAAACCAGACTTTTGTTAAAAGAGGAATAAATGTTAAAATTGCATCCTAGAGCTGCCCATTTCAACTAAGACATGCTACATATCTGTTTCGAGCTAAAACTAGACATTTGCGGTAAAAAACAATTACCTGGTTAAAGAGCATTCTCTATCTGCCCATTTAAGCTAAGACATGCTACATATGCGTATTTCGCATAAACCAGACATTTGCTAAAAGAAAAATAAATGGTTAAATTGCATCCTAGAGCTGCCCATTTAAACTTAAGACATGCTACATATCTGTTGGAGCTAAAACTAGACATTTGCAGAAAGAAAATTAAATGGTTAAAGTGCATTCTCTATCTGCCCATTTAAGCTAAGACATGCTACATATGCGTATTTCGCATAAACCAGACATTTGCTAAAAGAAAAAGAAATGGTTAAATTGCATCCTAGAGCTGCCCATTTCAACTAAGACATGCTACATATCTGTTTGGAGCTAAAACTAGACATTTGCGGTAAGAAACAATTACATGGTTAAAGCGCATTTTCTATCTGCCCATTTAAGCTAAGACATGCTACATATGCGTATTTTGCATAAACCAGACATTTGCTAAAAGAAAAAGAAATGGTTAAATTGCATCCTAGAGCTGCCCATTTCAACTAAGACATGCTACATATCTGTTTGGAGCTAAAACTAGACATTTGCGATAAAACACAATTACATGGTTAAAGTGCATTCTCTATCTGCCCATTTAAGCTAAGACATGCTACATATGCGTATTTCGAATAAACCAGACATTTGCTAAAAGAGAACAAAATGGTTAAATTGCATCCTAGAGCTGCCCATTTCAACTAAGACATGCTACATATCTGTTTAGAGCTAAAACTAGACATTTGCGGTAAGAACCAATTACATGGATAAAGAGCATTCTCTATCTGCCCATTTAAGCTAAGACATGCTACATATGCATATTTCGCATAAACCAGACATTTGCTAAAAGAAAAAGAAATGGTTAAATTGCATCCTAGTGCTGCCCATTTCAACTAAGACATGCTACATATCTGTTTGGAGCTAAAACTAGACATTTGTGATAAAACACAATTACATGGTTATAGTGCATTCTCTATCTGCCCATTTAAGCTAAGACATGCTACATATGCGTATTTCCCATAAACCAGACATTTGCTAAAAGAAAAATAAATGGTTAAATTGCATCCTAGAGCTGCCCATTTAAACTAAGACATGCTACATATCTGTTTGGAGCTAAAATGAGACATTTGCAGAAAGCAAATTAAATGGTTAAAGCGCATTCTCTATCTGCCCATTTAAGCTAAGATATCCTACATATGCGTATATCGCATAAACCAGACATTTTCTAAAAGAAAACGAAATGGTTAAATTGCATCCTAGAGCTGCCCATTTCAACTAAGACATGCTACATATCTGTTTGGAGCTAAAACTAGACATTTGCAGAAAGAAAATTAAATGGTTAAAGTGCATTCTCTATCTGCCCATTTAAGCTAAGACATGCTACATATGCGTATTTCGCATAAACCAGACATTTGCTAAAAGAAAAAGAAATGGTTAAATTGCATCCTAGAGCTGCCCATTTCAACTAAGACATGCTACATATCTGTTTGGAGCTAAAACTAGACATTTGCGGTAAGAAACAATTACATGGTTAAAGCGCATTTTCTATCTGCCCATTTAAGCTAAGACATGCTACATATGCGTATTTTTCATAAACCAGACATTTGCTAAAAGAAAAAGAAATGGTTAAATTGCATCCTAGAGCTGCCCATTTCAACTAAGACATGCTACATATCTGTTTGGAGCTAAAACTAGACATTTGCGGTAAGAAACAATTACATGGTTAAAGTGCATTCTCTATCTGCCCATTTAAGCTAAGACATGCTACATATGCGTATTTCGAATAAACCAGACATTTGCTAAAAGAGAACAAAATGGTTAAATTGCATCCTAGAGCTGCCCATTTCAACTAAGACATGCTACATATCTGTTTAGAGCTAAAACTAGACATTTGCGGTAAGAACCAATTTCATGGATAAAGAGCATTCTCTATCTGCCCATTTAAGCTAAGACATGCTACATATGCATATTTCGCATAAACCAGACATTTGCTAAAAGAAAAAGAAATGGTTAAATTGCATCCTAGTGCTGCCCATTTCAACTAAGACATGCTACATATCTGTTTGGAGCTAAAACTAGACATTTGTGATAAAACACAATTACATGGTTAAAGTGCATTCTCTATCTGCCCATTTAAGCTAAGACATGCTACATATGCGTATTTCCCATAAACCAGACATTTGCTAAAAGAAAAATAAATGGTTAAATTGCATCCTAGAGCTGCCCATTTAAACTAAGACATGCTACATATCTGTTTGGAGCTAAAATGAGACATTTGCAGAAAGCAAATTAAATGGTTAAAGCGCATTCTCTATCTGCCCATTTAAGCTAAGATATCCTACATATGCGTATATCGCATAAACCAGACATTTTCTAAAAGAAGACAAAATGGTTAAATTGCTTCCTAGAGCTGCCTATTTAAACTAAGACATTCTACATATCTGTTTGGAGCTAAAACTAGACATTTGCGGTAAGAAACAATTATATGGTTAAAGCGCATTCTCTATATGCCCCTTTAAGCTAAGACATGCTACATATGCGTATTTCGCATAAACCCGACATTTGCTAAAAGAAAAAGAAAAGGTTAATTTGCATCCTAGAGCTGCCCATTTCAACTAAGACATGCTACATATCTGTTTGGAGCTAAAACTAGACATTTGCGGTAAGAAACAATTATATGGTTAAAGCGCATTCTCTATATGCCCCTTTAAGCTAAGACATGGTACATATGCGTATTTCTCATAAACCAGACTTTTGTTAAAAGAGGAATAAATGTTTAAATTGCATCCTAGAGCTGCCCATTTCAACTAAGACATGCTACATATCTGTTTCGAGCTAAAACTAGACATTTGCGGTAAAAAACAATTACCTGGTTAAAGAGCATTCTCTATCTGCCCATTTAAGCTAAGACATGCTACATATGCGTATTTCGCATAAACCAGACATTTGCTAAAAGAAAAATAAATGGTTAAATTGCATCCTAGAGCTGCCCATTTAAACTTAAGACATGCTACATATCTGTTGGAGCTAAAACTAGACATTTGCAGAAAGAAAATTAAATGGTTAAAGTGCATTCTCTATCTGCCCATTTAAGCTAAGACATGCTACATATGCGTATTTCGCATAAACCAGACATTTGCTAAAAGAAAAAGAAATGGTTAAATTGCATCCTAGAGCTGCCCATTTCAACTAAGACATGCTACATATCTGTTTGGAGCTAAAACTAGACATTTGCGATAAAACACAATTACATGGTTAAAGTGCATTCTCTATCTGCCCATTTAAGCTAAGACATGCTACATATGCGTATTTCGAATAAACCAGACATTTGCTAAAAGAGAACAAAATGGTTAAATTGCATCCTAGAGCTGCCCATTTCAACTAAGACATGCTACATATCTGTTTAGAGCTAAAACTAGACATTTGCGGTAAGAACCAATTACATGGATAAAGAGCATTATCTATCTGCCCATTTAAGCTAAGACATGCTACATATGCATATTTCGCATAAACCAGACATTTGCTAAAAGAAAAAGAAATGGTTAAATTGCATCCTAGTGCTGCCCATTTCAACTAAGACATGCTACATATCTGTTTGGAGCTAAAACTAGACATTTGTGATAAAACACAATTACATGGTTATAGTGCATTCTCTATCTGCCCATTTAAGCTAAGACATGCTACATATGCGTATTTCCCATAAACCAGACATTTGCTAAAAGAAAAATAAATGGTTAAATTGCATCCTAGAGCTGCCCATTTAAACTAAGACATGCTACATATCTGTTTGGAGCTAAAATGAGACATTTGCAGAAAGCAAATTAAATGGTTAAAGCGCATTCTCTATCTGCCCATTTAAGCTAAGATATCCTACATATGCGTATATCGCATAAACCAGACATTTTCTAAAAGAAAACGAAATGGTTAAATTGCATCCTAGAGCTGCCCATTTCAACTAAGACATGCTACATATCTGTTTGGAGCTAAAACTGAACATTTGCAGAAAGAAAATTAAATGGTTAAAGTGCATTCTCTATCTGCCCATTTAAGCTAAGACATGCTACATATGCGTATTTCGCATAAACCAGACATTTGCTAAAAGAAAAAGAAATGGTTAAATTGCATCCTAGAGCTGCCCATTTCAACTAAGACATGCTACATATCTGTTTGGAGCTAAAACTAGACATTTGCGGTAAGAAACAATTACATGGTTAAAGCGCATTTTCTATCTGCCCATTTAAGCTAAGACATGCTACATATGCGTATTTTGCATAAACCAGACATTTGCTAAAAGAAAAAGAAATGGTTAAATTGCATCCTAGAGCTGCCCATTTCAACTAAGACATGCTACATATCTGTTTGGAGCTAAAACTAGACATTTGCGGTAAGAAACAATTACATGGTTAAAGTGCATTCTCTATCTGCCCATTTAAGCTAAGACATGCTACATATGCGTATTTCGAATAAACCAGACATTTGCTAAAAGAGAACAAAATGGTTAAATTGCATCCTAGAGCTGCCCATTTCAACTAAGACATGCTACATATCTGTTTAGAGCTAAAACTAGACATTTGCGGTAAGAACCAATTACATGGATAAAGAGCATTCTCTATCTGCCCATTTAAGCTAAGACATGCTACATATGCATATTTCGCATAAACCAGACATTTGCTAAAAGAAAAAGAAATGGTTAAATTGCATCCTAGTGCTGCCCATTTCAACTAAGACATGCTACATATCTGTTTGGAGCTAAAACTAGACATTTGCGGTAAGAAACAATTACATGGTTAAAGCGCATTTTCTATCTGCCCATTTAAGCTAAGACATGCTACATATGCGTATTTTGCATAAACCAGACATTTGCTAAAAGAAAAAGAAATGGTTAAATTGCATCCTAGAGCTGCCCATTTCAACTAAGACATGCTACATATCTGTTTGGAGCTAAAACTAGACATTTGCGGTAAGAAACAATTACATGGTTAAAGTGCATTCTCTATCTGCCCATTTAAGCTAAGACATGCTACATATGCGTATTTCGAATAAACCAGACATTTGCTAAAAGAGAACAAAATGGTTAAATTGCATCCTAGAGCTGCCCATTTCAACTAAGACATGCTACATATCTGTTTAGAGCTAAAACTAGACATTTGCGGTAAGAACCAATTACATGGATAAAGAGCATTCTCTATCTGCCCATTTAAGCTAAGACATGCTACATATGCATATTTCGCATAAACCAGACATTTGCTAAAAGAAAAAGAAATGGTTAAATTGCATCCTAGTGCTGCCCATTTCAACTAAGACATGCTACATATCTGTTTGGAGCTAAAACTAGACATTTGTGATAAAACACAATTACATGGTTAAAGTGCATTCTCTATCTGCCCATTCAAGCTAAGACATGCTACATATGCGTATTTCCCATAAACCAGACAATTGCTAAAAGAAAAATAAATGGTTAAATTGCATCCTAGAGCTGCCCATTTAAACTAAGACATGCTACATATCTGTTTGGAGCTAAAATGAGACATTTGCAGAAAGCAAATTAAATGGTTAAAGCGCATTCTCTATCTGCCCATTTAAGCTAAGATATCCTACATATGCGTATATCGCATAAACCAGACATTTTCTAAAAGAAAACAAAATGGTTAAATTGCTTCCTAGAGCTGCCCATTTAAACTAAGACATTCTACATATCTGTTTGGAGCTAAAACTAGACATTTGCGGTAAGAAACAATTATATGGTTAAAGCGCATTCTCTATATGCCCCTTTAAGCTAAGACATGCTACATATGCGTATTTCGCATAAACCCGACATTTGCTAAAAGAAAAAGAAAAGGTTAATTTGCATCCTAGAGCTGCCCATTTCAACTAAGACATGCTACATATCTGTTTGGAGCTAAAACTAGACATTTGCGGTAAGAAACAATTATATGGTTAAAGCGCATTCTCTATATGCCCCTTTAAGCTAAGACATGCTACATATGCGTATTTCTCATAAACCAGACTTTTGTTAAAAGAGGAATAAATGTTTAAATTGCATCCTAGAGCTGCCCATTTCAACTAAGACATGCTACATATCTGTTTCGAGCTAAAACTAGACATTTGCGGTAAAAAACAATTACCTGGTTAAAGAGCATTCTCTATCTGCCCATTTAAGCTAAGACATGCTACATATGCGTATTTCGCATAAACCAGACATTTGCTAAAAGAAAAATAAATGGTTAAATTTCATCCTAGAGCTGCCCATTTAAACTTAAGACATGCTACATATCTGTTGGAGCTAAAACTAGACATTTGCAGAAAGAAAATTAAATGGTTAAAGTGCATTCTCTATCTGCCCATTTAAGCTAAGACATGCTACATAAGCGTATTTCGCATAAACCAGACATTTGCTAAAAGAAAAAGAAATGGTTAAATTGCATCCTAGAGCTGCCCATTTCAACTAAGACATGCTACATATCTGTTTGGAGCTAAAACTAGACATTTGCGGTAAGAAACAATTACATGGTTAAAGCGCATTTTCTATCTGCCCATTTAAGCTAAGACATGCTACATATGCGTATTTTGCATAACCAGACATTTGCTAAAAGAAAAAGAAATGGTTTAAATTGCATCCTAGAGCTGCCCATTTCAACTAAGACATGCTACATATCTGTTTGGAGCTAAAACTAGACATTTGCGATAAAACACAATTACATGGTTAAAGTGCATTCTCTATCTGCCCATTTAAGCTAAGACATGCTACATATGCGTATTTCGAATAAACCAGACATTTGCTAAAAGAGAACAAAATGGTTAAATTGCATCCTAGAGCTGCCCATTTCAACTAAGACATGCTACATATCTGTTTAGAGCTAAAACTAGACATTTGCGGTAAGAACCAATTACATGGATAAAGAGCATTCTCTATCTGCCCATTTAAGCTAAGACATGCTACATATGCATATTTCGCATAAACCAGACATTTGCTAAAAGAAAAAGAAATGGTTTAAATTGCATCCTAGTGCTGCCCATTTCAACTAAGACATGCTACATATCTGTTTGGAGCTAAAACTAGACATTTGTGATAAAACACAATTACATGGTTATAGTGCATTCTCTATCTGCCCATTTAAGCTAAGACATGCTACATATGCGTATTTCCCATTAAACCAGACATTTGCTAAAAGAAAAATAAATGGTTAAATTGCATCCTAGAGCTGCCCATTTAAACTAAGACATGCTACATATCTGTTTGGAGCTAAAATGAGACATTTGCAGAAAGCAAATTAAATGGTTAAAGCGCATTCTCTATCTGCCCATTTAAGCTAAGATATCCTACATATGCGTATATCGCATAAACCAGACATTTTCTAAAAGAAAACAAAATGGTTAAATTGCATCCTAGAGCTGCCCATTTCAACTAAGACATGCTACATATCTGTTTGGAGCTAAAACTAGACATTTGCAGAAAGAAAATTAAATGGTTAAAGTGCATTCTCTATCTGCCCATTTAAGCTAAGACATGCTACATAATGCGTATTTCGCATAAACCAGACATTTGCTAAAAGAAAAAGAAATGGTTAAATTGCATCCTAGAGCTGCCCATTTCAGCTAAGACATGCTACATATCTGTTTGGAGCTAAAACTAGACATTTGCGGTAAGAAACAATTACATGGTTAAAGCGCATTTTCTATCTGCCCATTTAAGCTAAGACATGCTACATATGCGTATTTTGCAATAAACCAGACATTTGCTAAAAGAAAAAGAAATGGTTAAATTGCATCCTAGAGCTGCCCATTTTCAACTAAGACATGCTACATATCTGTTTGGAGCTAAAACTAGACATTTGCGGTAAGAAACAATTACATGGTTAAAGTGCATTCTCTATCTGCCCATTTAAGCTAAGACATGCTACATATGCGTATTTTGAATAAACCAGACATTTGCTAAAAGAGAACAAAATGGTTAAATTGCATCCTAGAGCTGCCCATTTCAACTAAGACATGCTACATATCTGTTTAGAGCTAAAACTAGACATTTGCGGTAAGAACCAATTACATGGATAAAGAGCATTCTCTATCTGCCCATTTAAGCTAAGACATGCTACATATGCATATTTCGCATAAACCAGGACATTTGCTAAAAGAAAAAGAAATGGTTAAATTGCATCCTAGTGCTGCCCATTTCAACTAAGACATGCTACATATCTGTTTGGAGCTAAAACTAGACATTTGTGATAAAACACAATTACATGGTTAAAGTGCATTCTCTATCTGCCCATTTAAGCTAAGACATGCTACATATGCGTATTTCCCATAAACCAGACATTTGCTAAAAGAAAAATAAATGGTTAAATTGCATCCTAGAGCTGCCCATTTAAACTAAGACATGCTACATATCTGTTTGGAGCTAAAATGAGACATTTGCAGAAAGCAAATTAAATGGTTAAAGCGCATTCTCTATCTGCCCATTTAAGCTAAGATATCCTACATATGCGTATATCGCATAAACCAGACATTTTCTAAAAGAAAACAAAATGGTTAAATTGCTTCCTAGAGCTGCCCATTTAAACTAAGACATTCTACATATCTGTTTGGAGCTAAAACTAGACATTTGCGGTAAGAAACAATTATATGGTTAAAGCGCATTCTCTATATGCCCCTTTAAGCTAAGACATGCTACATATGCGTATTTCGCATAAACCCGACATTTGCTAAAAGAAAAAGAAAAGGTTAATTTGCATCCTAGAGCTGCCCATTTCAACTAAGACATGCTACATATCTGTTTGGAGCTAAAACTAGACATTTGCGGTAAGAAACAATTATATGGTTAAAGCGCATTCTCTATATGCCCCTTTAAGCTAAGACATGCTACATATGCGTATTTCTCATAAACCAGACTTTTGTTAAAAGAGGAATAAATGTTTAAATTGCATCCTAGAGCTGCCCATTTCAACTAAGACATGCTACATATCTGTTTCGAGCTAAAACTAGACATTTGCGGTAAAAAAACAATTACCTGGTTAAAGAGCATTCTCTATCTGCCCATTTAAGCTAAGACATGCTACATATGCGTATTTCGCATAAACCAGACATTTGCTAAAAGAAAAATAAATGGTTAAATTGCATCCTAGAGCTGCCCATTTAAACTTAAGACATGCTACATATCTGTTTGGAGCTAAAACTAGACATTTGCAGAAAGAAAATTAAATGGTTAAAGTGCATTCTCTATCTGCCCATTTAAGCTAAGACATGCTACATATGCGTATTTCGCATAAACCAGACATTTGCTAAAAGAAAAAGAAATGGTTAAATTGCATCCTAGAGCTGCCCATTTCAACTAAGACATGCTACATATCTGTTTGGAGCTAAAACTAGACATTTGCGGTAAGAAACAATTACATGGTTAAAGCGCATTTTCTATCTGCCCATTTAAGCTAAGACATGCTACATATGCGTATTTTGCATAAACCAGACATTTGCTAAAAGAAAAAGAAATGGTTAAATTGCATCCTAGAGCTGCCCATTTCAACTAAGACATGCTACATATCTGTTTGGAGCTAAAACTAGACATTTGCGATAAAACACAATTACATGGTTAAAGTGCATTCTCTATCTGCCCATTTAAGCTAAGACATGCTACATATGCGTATTTCTCATAAACCAGACTTTTGTTAAAAGAGGAATAAATGTTTAAATTGCATCCTAGAGCTGCCCATTTCAACTAAGACATGCTACATATCTGTTTCGAGCTAAACTAGACATTTGCGGGTAAAAAACAATTACCTGGTTAAAGAGCATTCTCTATCTGCCCATTTAAGCTAAGACATGCTACATATGCGTATTTCGCATAAACCAGACATTTGCTAAAAGAAAAATAAATGGTTAAATTGCATCCTAGAGCTGCCCATTTAAACTTAAGACATGCTACATATCTGTTGGAGCTAAAACTAGACATTTGCAGAAAGAAAATTAAATGGTTAAAGTGCATTCTCTATCTGCCCATTTAAGCTAAGACATGCTACATATGCGTATTTCGCATAAACCAGACATTTGCTAAAAGAAAAAGAAATGGTTAAATTGCATCCTAGAGCTGCCCATTTCAACTAAGACATGCTACATATCTGTTTGGAGCTAAAACTAGACATTTGCGGTAAGAAACAATTACATGGTTAAAGCGCATTTTCTATCTGCCCATTTAAGCTAAGACATGCTACATATGCGTATTTTGCATAAACCAGACATTTGCTAAAAGAAAAAGAAATGGTTAAATTGCATCCTAGAGCTGCCCATTTCAACTAAGACATGCTACATATCTGTTTGGAGCTAAAACTAGACATTTGCGATAAAACACAATTACATGGTTAAAGTGCATTCTCTATCTGCCCATTTAAGCTAAGACATGCTACATATGCGTATTTCGAATAAACCAGACATTTGCTAAAAGAGAACAAAATGGTTAAATTGCATCCTAGAGCTGCCCCATTTCAACTAAGACATGCTACATATCTGTTTAGAGCTAAAACTAGACATTTGCGGTAAGAACCAATTACATGGATAAAGAGCATTCTCTATCTGCCCATTTAAGCTAAGACATGCTACATATGCATATTTCGCATAAACCAGACATTTGCCAAAAGAAAAAGAAATGGTTAAATTGCATCCTAGTGCTGCCCATTTCAACTAAGACATGCTACATATCTGTTTGGAGCTAAAACTAGACATTTGTGATAAAACACAATTACATGGTTATAGTGCATTCTCTATCTGCCCATTTAAGCTAAGACATGCTACATATGCGTATTTCCCATAAACCAGACATTTGCTAAAAGAAAAATAAATGGTTAAATTGCATCCTAGAGCTGCCCATTTTAAACTAAGACATGCTACATATCTGTTTGGAGCTAAAATGAGACATTTGCAGAAAGCAAATTAAATGGTTAAAGCGCATTCTCTATCTGCCCATTTAAGCTAAGATATCCTACATATGCGTATATCGCATAAACCAGACATTTTCTAAAAGAAAACGAAATGGTTAAATTGCATCCTAGAGCTGCCCATTTCAACTAAGACATGCTACATATCTGTTTGGAGCTAAAACTAGACATTTGCGGTAAGAAACAATTATATGGTTAAAGCGCATTCTCTATATGCCCCTTTAAGCTAAGACATGCTACATATGCATATTTCGCATAAACCCGACATTTGCTAAAAGAAAAAGAAAAGGTTAAATTGCATCCTAGAGCTGCCCATTTCAACTAAGACATGCTACATATCTGTTTGGAGCTAAAACTAGACATTTGCGGTAAGAAACAATTACATGGTTAAAGCGCATTTTCTATCTGCCCATTTAAGCTAAGACATGCTACATATGCGTATTTTGCATAAACCAGACATTTGCTAAAAGAAAAAGAAATGGTTAAATTGCATCCTAGTGCTGCCCATTTCAACTAAGACATGCTACATATCTGTTTGGAGCTAAAACTAGACATTTGCGATAAAAAACAATTACCTGGTTAAAGTGCATTCTCTATCTGCCCATTTAAGCTAAGACATCCTACATATGCGTATATCGCATAAACCAGACATTTTCTAAAAGAAAACGAAATGGTTAAATTGCTTCCTAGAGCTGCCCATTTAAACTAAGACATTCTACATATCTGTTTGGAGCTAAAACTAGACATTTGCGGTAAGAAACAATTATATGGTTAAAGCGCATTCTCTATATGCCCCTTTAAGCTAAGACATGCTACATATGCGTATTTCACATAAACCCGACATTTGCTAAAAGAAAAAGAAAAGGTTAAATTGCATCCTAGAGCTGCCCATTTCAACTAAGACATGCTACATATCTGTTTGGAGCTAAAACTAGACATTTGCGGTAAGAAACAATTATATGGTTAAAGCGCATTCTCTATATGCCCCTTTAAGCTAAGACATGCTACATATGCATATTTCGCATAAACCCGACATTTGCTAAAAGAAAAAGAAAAGGTTAAATTGCATCCTAGAGCTGCCCATTTAAACTAAGACATGCTACATATCTGTTTAGAGCTAAAACTAGTCATTTGCGGTAAGAACCAATTACATGGATAAAGAGCATTCTCTATCTGCCCATTTAAGCTAAGACATGCTACATATGCGTATTTCGCATAAACCAGACATTTGCTAAAAGAAAAAGAAATGGTTAAATTGCATCCTAGTGCTGCCCATTTCAACTAAGACATGCTACATATCTGTTTGGAGCTAAAACTAGACATTTGCGATAAAACACAATTACATGGTTAAAGTGCATTCTCTATCTGCCCATTTAAGCTAAGACATGCTACATATGCGTATTTCCCATAAACCAGACATTTGCTAAAAGAAAAAGAAATGGTTAAATTGCATCCTAGAGCTGCCCATTTAAACTAAGACATGCTACATATCTGTTTGGAGCTAAAATTAGACATTTGCAGAAAGCAAATTAAATGGTTTAAAGCGCATTCTCTATCTGCCCATTTAAGCTAAGATATCCTACATATGCGTATATCGCATAAACCAGACATTTTCTAAAAGAAAAAGAAATGGTTAAATTGCTTCCTAGAGCTGCCCATTTAAACTAAGACATTCTACATATCTGTTTGGAGCTAAAACTAGACATTTGCGGTAAGAAACAATTATATGGTTAAAGCGCATTCTCTATATGCCCCTTTAAGCTAAGACATGCTACATATGCATATTTCGCATAAACCCGACATTTGCTAAAAGAAAAAGAAAAGGTTAAATTGCATCCTAGAGCTGCCCATTTCAACTAAGACATGCTACATATCTGTTTAGAGCTAAAACTAGTCATTTGCGGTAAGAACCAATTACATGGATAAAGAGCATTCTCTATCTGCCCATTTAAGCTAAGACATGCTACATATGCGTATTTCGCATAAACCAGACATTTGCTAAAAGAAAAATAAATGGTTAAATTGCATCCTAGAGCTGCCCATTTAAACTTAAGACATGCTACATATCTGTTGGAGCTAAAACTAGACATTTGCAGAAAGAAAATTAAATGGTTAAAGTGCATTCTCTATCTGCCCATTTAAGCTAAGACATGCTACATATGCGTATTTCGCATAAACCAGACATTTGCTAAAAGAAAAAGAAATGGTTAAATTGCATCCTAGAGCTGCCCATTTCAACTAAGACATGCTACATATCTGTTTGGAGCTAAAACTAGACATTTGCGGTAAGAAACAATTACATGGTTAAAGCGCATTTTCTATCTGCCCATTTAAGCTAAGACATGCTACATATGCGTATTTTGCATAAACCAGACATTTGCTAAAAGAAAAAGAAATTGTTAAATTGCATCCTAGAGCTGCCCATTTCAACTAAGACATGCTACATATCTGTTTGGAGCTAAAACTAGACATTTGCGGTAAGAAACAATTACATGGTTAAAGTGCATTCTCTATCTGCCCATTTAAGCTAAGACATGCTACATATGCGTATTTCGAATAAACCAGACATTTGCTAAAAGAGAACAAAATGGTTAAATTGCATCCTAGAGCTGCCCATTTCAACTAAGACATGCTACATATCTGTTTAGAGCTAAAACTAGACATTTGCGGTAAGAACCAATTACATGGATAAAGAGCATTCTCTATCTGCCCATTTAAGCTAAGACATGCTACATATGCGTATTTCGCATAAACCAGACATTTGCTAAAAGAAAAAGAAATGGTTAAATTGCATCCTAGTGCTGCCCATTTCAACTAAGACATGCTACATATCTGTTTGGAGCTAAAACTAGACATTTGCGATAAAACACAATTACATGGTTAAAGTGCATTCTCTATCTGCCCATTTAAGCTAAGACATGCTACATATGTGTATTTCCCATAAACCAGACATTTGCTAAAAGAAAAAGAAATGGTTAAATTGCATCCTAGAGCTGCCCATTTAAACTAAGACATGCTACATATCTGTTTGGAGCTAAAATTAGACATTTGCAGAAAGCAAATTAAATGGTTAAAGCGCATTCTCTATCTGCCCATTTAAGCTAAGATATCCTACATATGCGTATTTCCCATAAACCAGACATTTTCTAAAAGAAAAAGAAAAGGTTAAATTGCATCCTAGAGCTGCCCATTTCAACTAAGACATGCTACATATCTGTTTGGAGCTAAAACTAGACATTTGCGGTAAGAAACAATTACATGGTTAAAGTGCATTCTCTATCTGCCCATTTAAGCTAAGACATGCTACATATGCGTATTTCGAATAAACCAGACATTTGCTAAAAGAGAACAAAATGGTTAAATTGCATCCTAGAGCTGCCCATTTCAACTAAGACATGCTACATATCTGTTTAGAGCTAAAACTAGTCATTTGCGGTAAGAACCAATTACATGGATAAAGAGCATTCTCTATCTGCCCATTTAAGCTAAGACATGCTACATATGCGTATTTCGCATAAACCAGACATTTGCTAAAAGAAAAAGAAATGGTTAAATTGCATCCTAGTGCTGCCCATTTCAACTAAGACATGCTACATATCTGTTTGGAGCTAAAACTAGACATTTGCGATAAAACACAATTACATGGTTAAAGTGCATTCTCTATCTGCCCATTTAAGCTAAGACATGCTACATATGCGTATTTCCCATAAACCAGACATTTGCTAAAAGAAAAAGAAATGGTTAAATTGCATCCTAGAGCTGCCCATTTAAACTAAGACATGCTACATATCTGTTTGGAGCTAAAATGAGACATTTGCAGAAAGCAAATTAAATGGTTAAAGCGCATTCTCTATCTGCCCATTTAAGCTAAGATATCCTACATATGCGTATATCGCATAAACCAGACATTTTCTAAAAGAAAACGAAATGGTTAAATTGCTTCCTAGAGCTGCCCATTTAAACTAAGACATTCTACATATCTGTTTGGAGCTAAAACTAGACATTTGCGGTAAGAAACAATTATATGGTTAAAGCACATTCTCTATATGCCCCTTTAAGCTAAGACATGCTACATATGCATATTTCGCATAAACCCGACATTTGCTAAAAGAAAAAGAAAAGGTTAAATTGCATCCTAGAGCTGCCCATTTCAACTAAGACATGCTACATATCTGTTTGGAGCTAAAACTAGACATTTGCGGTAAGAAACAATTACATGGTTAAAGCGCATTCTCTATCTGCCCATTTAAGCTAAGACATGCTACATATGCGTATTTCGCATAAACCAGACATTTGTTAAAAGAAAAAGAAATGGTTAAATTGCACCCTAGTGCTGCCCATTTCAACTAAGACATGCTACATATTTGGGGCGCAATCCGATATAGATCTAGTTTGCGGCGCAAGCGTGGGAACACGCATCGCCCGCAGTTTCAGCTCGCAACTCAAGCTATCCCATATATGTCGCCGTCAGATGCTAACGTGCCGTAAGTCTGACAAACCAGCGATGTCCAGAAATCTGCGCAAGTACAAATTTCTGGAGTCGCCAGTGACTTGCGGCACGTTAGAAACTGCCGGCGCCTACAAAACCTGACTAAAGTCTAAATCACCTGCACTGTCTAACACGCCTCCCTAACATAGCCCGACACGTCTAACACGCCTCTCTAACATAGCCCGACACGTCTAACCCTCTATCCGCTATCCCCCCTCACTAGCCTAGCAATAAAATATGTATTAACCCCTAAACCGCCGCTACCTAATAAAGTTATTAATCCCTAAACCGCCGCCAGCTATATTAAATCTATAACCCCCTAAAGTGAGCCCCTAACACCGCCGCTATCTACCTTACCTACCCCCTAAAGTGAGCCCCTACCCCGCCGCTATCTATTTTAAAATTATTAACCCCTAATCTAATCCCCCTACCCCGCCGCCATCTATATTAAATTATTTAACCCCTAAAATACTAAACTATCCCTACCACTAAACCTTAGTCTAACCCTACAAATAGCCCTGAAAAGGGCTTTTTGCGTGGCATTGCCCCAAAGTAACAGCTCTTTTGCCAGCCCTTAAAAGGGCTTTTGGCGGGGCTTTGTCACAAAGTAAACTGCTCTTTTGCCTACAATCTACATCCCCCTACAATAAATGTATTAACCCCTAATCTAATCCCCCTACACCACTGCCAGCTATATTAACTATATTAACCCTAATTATATTAGGGTTAATATAGTTAATATCGTTATTATATTATATATATTAACTATATTAACCCTAATTATATTAGGGTTCATATAGTTAATATCGTTATTATATTATATATATTAACTATATTAAGCCTAATTATATTAGGGTTCATATAGTTAATATCGTTATTATATTATATATATATTAAGTATAATAACCCTATCTAACTCTAACATCCTAACTAAACTCTTATTAAAATAAATCTAATATTAATATTATTAATTAAAATATTCCTATTTAAATCTAAATACTTACCTATAAAATAAACCCTAAGATAGCTAGAATGTAATTAATAATTACATTATAGCTATGTTAGGGTTTATATTTATTTTACAGGTAAATTGTTAATTATTTTAACTAGGTATAATAGCTATTAAATAGTTATTACCTATTTAATAGCTACCTAGTTAAAATAATTACCCAATTACCTGTAAAATAAATCCTAACCTAAGTTACAAATACACCTACACTATCAATAAATTAAATAAACTACAAATATCTATCTAAAAATACAATTAAATAAACTAAACTAAATTACAAAAAAAAAAACACTAAATTACAAAAAATAAAAAAAAGATTACAAGATTTTTAAGCTAATTACACCTATTCTAAGCCCCCTAATAAAATAATAAAGCCCCCCAAAATAAAAAAAAATTCCCTACCCTATTCTAAATTAAAAATAGTTCAAAGCTCTTTTACCTTACCAGCACTTAAAAGGGCCTTTTGTGGGGGCATGCCCCCAAAGAAAACTGCTCTTTTGCCTGCAAAAAAAACACAATACCACCCCCCGACATTACAACCCACCACCCACATACCCCTAATCTAACCCAAACCCCCCTTAAATAAACCTAACACTACCCCCCCTGAAGATCTCCCTACCTTGTATTCACCCCGCCGGGAAGAACTCCTCATCCGATCCGGGCGATGTGTTCCAGCCATCGGCAGTGAAGTCTTCTTCCATCCGGGCGATGTCTTGAAGCAAGCGGCAGAGTGTCTTCTTCCATCGGCGATGTCTTCAAGCAAATCGGCATCTTCAATCTTCTTTGTTCGCTCCTCCGCCGCGGAGCATCCATCCGGCACGACGACTTCCCGACGAATGAGGTTCCTTTAAATGAACCAATCAGCCAATCGGATTGAACTTGAATCTGATTGGCTGATTGAATCAGCCAATCAGATTTTTCTACCTTAATTCCGATTGGCTGATAGAATCCTATCAGCCAATCGGAATTTGGCGGACGCCATCTTGGATGACGTCATTTAAAGGAACCTCGTTCGTCGGGAAGTCGTCATGCCGGATGGATGCTCCGCGGCGGAGGAGCGAACAAAGAAGATTGAAGATGCCGATTTGCTTGAAGACATCGCCGATGGAAGAAGACACTCTGCCGCTTGCTTCAAGACGTCGCCCGGATGGAAGAAGACTTCACTGCCGATGGCTGGAACACATCGCCCGGATCGGATGAGGAGTTCTTCCCGGCGGGGTGAATACAAGGTAGGGAGATCTTCAGGGGGGGTAGTGTTAGGTTTATTTAAGGGGGGTTTGGGTTAGATTAGGGGTATGTGGGTGGTGGGGTTGTAATGTTGGGGGGTGGTATTGTGTTTTTATTCAGGCAAAAGAGCAGTTTTCTTTGGGGCAAGCCCCCACAAAAGGCCCTTTTAAGGGCTGGTAAGGTAAAAGAGCTTTGAACTTTTTTTAAATTAGAATAGGGTAGGGAAATTTTTATATTTTGGGGTTTATTATTTTATTAGGGGCTTAGAATAGGTGTAATTAGCTTAAAAATCTTGTAATCTTTTTTTTATTTTTGTAATTTAGTGTTTGTTTGTTTTTGTAATTTAGTTTAGTTTATTTTAATTGTATTTTTGGATAGATATTTGTAGTTTATTTAATTTATTGATAGTGTAGGTGTATTTGTAACTTAGGTTAGGATTTATTTTACAGGTAATTGGGTAATTATTTTAACTAGGTAGCTATTAAATAGGTAATAACTATTTAATAGCTATTATACCTAGTTAAAATAATTAACAATTTACCTGTAAAATAAATATAAACCCTAACATAGCTATAATGTTATTATTAATTACATTCTAGCTATCTTATGGTTTATTTTATAGGTAAGTATTTAGATTTAAATAGGAATATTTTAGTTTATAATATGAATTAGATTTATTTAATAAGAATTTAGTTAGGGGTGTTAGGGTTAGATAGAGTTAATATAGTTTATATAAATACTATAGTAACTATATTAACTATATTAACCCTAATATAATTAGGGTTAATATAGTTAATATATATAATGTAATAACTATATTAACTATAATATACTTAGGGTTAATATAGATAATATAGCTGGCGGCGGGGTAGGTAGATTAAATTAGGGGTTAATAATTTTAATATAGATGGCGGCGGTGTAAGGGGTTCACATTAGGGGATAGATCAGTTAGATGGTGGTGGTTTTAGCAGATTGCGGTTGACAGGGAGATAGACATTGCGCATGCGTTAGGCGTTAGGTTTATTTTAGCAGCCAGTTTAGGGAGTTACGGGGCTCCAATAGTCAGCGTAAGGCTTCTTACGGCTGCTTTTTGTGGCGAGGTGAAAATGGAGTAAGATTTCTCCATTTTCGCCACGTAAGTCCTTACGCTCTATATTGGATACCAAACTGCGCGGGTTTGGTATACCTGCCTATGGCCCAAAAAACTACGTGCGACGGCAGAAATATACGCGCGTAACTTCTAGGTTACGCCGTATATAGGATACCAAACCCGCGTAAATATTGGCGTCGCCAGCTTTTGCGGGCGATGATTTTTATCGGATCGACCCCTTGTTTGGAGCAAAAACTAGACATTTGCGGTAAGAAACAATTACATGGTTAAAGCGCATTTTCTATCTGCCCATTTAAGCTAAGACATGCTACATATGCGTATTTTGCATAAACCAGACATTTGCTAAAAGAAAAAGAAATGGTTAAATTGCATCCTAGTGCTGCCCATTTCAACTAAGACATGCTACATATCTGTTTGGAGCTAAAACTAGACATTTGCGATAAAAAACAATTACCTGGTTAAAGTGCATTCTCTATCTGCCCATTTAAGCTAAGACATCCTACATATGCGTATATCGCATAAACCAGACATTTTCTAAAAGAAAACGAAATGGTTTAAATTGCTTCCTAGAGCTGCCCATTTAAACTAAGACATTCTACATATCTGTTTGGAGCTAAAACTAGACATTTGCGGTAAGAAACAATTATATGGTTAAAGCGCATTCTCTATATGCCCCTTTAAGCTAAGACATGCTACATATGCATATTTCGCATAAACCCGACATTTGCTAAAAGAAAAAGAAAAGGTTAAATTGCATCCTAGAGCTGCCCATTTCAACTAAGACATGCTACATATCTGTTTGGAGCTAAAACTAGACATTTGCGGTAAGAAACAATTATATGGTTAAAGCGCATTCTCTATATGCCCCCTTTAAGCTAAGACATGCTACATATGCATATTTCGCATAAACCCGACATTTGCTAAAAGAAAAAGAAAAGGTTTAAATTGCATCCTAGAGCTGCCCATTTCAACTAAGACATGCTACATATCTGTTTGGAGCTAAAACTAGACATTTGCGGTAAGAAACAATTACATGGTTAAAGCGCATTTTCTATCTGCCCATTAAAGCTAAGACATGCTACATATGCATATTTCGCATAAACCAGACATTTGCTAAAAGAAAAAGAAATGGTTAAATTGCATCCTAGTGCTGCCCATTTCAACTAAGACATGCTACATATCTGTTTGGAGCTAAAACTAGACATTTGCGATAAAACACAATTACATGTTTAAAGTGCATTCTCTATCTGCCCATTTAAGCTAAGACATGCTACATATGCGTATTTCCCATAAACCAGACATTTGCTAAAAGAAAAAGAAATGGTTAAATTGCATCCTAGAGCTGCCCATTTAAACTAAGACATGCTACATATCTGTTTAGAGCTAAAACTAGTCATTTGCGGTAAGAACCAATTACATGGATAAAGAGCATTCTCTATCTGCCCATTTAAGCTAAGACATGCTACATATGCGTATTTCGCATAAACCAGACATTTGCTAAAAGAAAAAGAAATGGTTAAATTGCATCCTAGTGCTGCCCATTTCAACTAAGACATGCTACATATCTGTTTGGAGCTAAAACTAGACATTTGCGATAAAACACAATTACATGGTTAAAGTGCATTCTCTATCTGCCCATTTAAGCTAAGACATGCTACATATGCGTATTTCCCATAAACCAGGACATTTGCTAAAAGAAAAAGAAATGGTTAAATTGCATCCTAGAGCTGCCCATTTAAACTAAGACATGCCTACATATCTGTTTGGAGCTAAAATTAGACATTTGCAGAAAGCAAATTAAATGGTTAAAGCGCATTCTCTATCTGCCCATTTAAGCTAAGATATCCTACATATGCGTATATCGCATAAACCAGACATTTTCTAAAAGAAAAAGAAATGGTTAAATTGCTTCCTAGAGCTGCCCATTTAAACTAAGACATTCTACATATCTGTTTGGAGCTAAAACTAGACATTTGCGGTAAGAAACAATTATATGGTTTAAAGCGCATTCTCTATATGCCCCTTTAAGCTAAGACATGCTACATATGCATATTTCGCATAAACCCGACATTTGCTAAAAGAAAAAGAAAAGGTTAAATTGCATCCTAGAGCTGCCCATTTCAACTAAGACATGCTACATATCTGTTTAGAGCTAAAACTAGTCATTTGCGGTAAGAACCAATTACATGGATAAAGAGCATTCTCTATCTGCCCATTTAAGCTAAGACATGCTACATATGCCGTATTTCGCATAAACCAGACATTTGCTAAAAGAAAAATAAATGGTTAAATTGCATCCTAGAGCTGCCCATTTAAACTTAAGACATGCTACATATCTGTTGGAGCTAAAACTAGACATTTGCAGAAAGAAAATTAAATGGTTAAAGTGCATTCTCTATCTGCCCATTTAAGCTAAGACATGCTACATATGTGTATTTCGCATAAACCAGACATTTGCTAAAAGAAAAAGAAATGGTTAAATTGCATCCTAGAGCTGCCCATTTCAACTAAGACATGCTACATATCTGTTTGGAGCTAAAACTAGACATTTGCGGTAAGAAACAATTACATGGTTAAAGCGCATTTTCTATCTGCCCATTTAAGCTAAGACATGCTACATATGTGTATTTTGCATAAACCAGACATTTGCTAAAAGAAAAAGAAATTGTTAAATTGCATCCTAGAGCTGCCCATTTCAACTAAGACATGCTACATATCTGTTTGGAGCTAAAACTAGACATTTGCGGTAAGAAACAATTACATGGGTTAAAGTGCATTCTCTATCTGCCCATTTAAGCTAAGACATGCTACATATGCGTATTTCGAATAAACCAGACATTTGCTAAAAGAGAACAAAATGGTTAAATTGCATCCTAGAGCTGCCCATTTCAACTAAGACATGCTACATATCTGTTTAGAGCTAAAACTAGACATTTGCGGTAAGAACCAATTACATGGATAAAGAGCATTCTCTATCTGCCCATTTAAGCTAAGACATGCTACATATGCGTATTTCGCATAAACCAGACATTTGCTAAAAGAAAAAGAAATGGTTTAAATTGCATCCTAGTGCTGCCCCATTTCACTAAGGACATGCTACATATCTGTTTGGAGCTAAAACTAGACATTTGCGATAAAACACAATTACATGGTTAAAGTGCATTCTCTATCTGCCCATTTAAGCTAAGACATGCTACATATGTGTATTTCCCATAAACCAGACATTTGCTAAAAGAAAAAGAAATGGTTAAATTGCATCCTAGAGCTGCCCATTTAAACTAAGACATGCTACATATCTGTTTGGAGCTAAAATTAGACATTTGCAGAAAGCAAATTAAATGGTTTAAAGCGCATTCTCTATCTGCCCATTTAAGCTAAGATATCCTACATATGCGTATTTCCATAAACCAGACATTTTCTAAAAGAAAAAGAAAAGGTTAAATTGCATCCTAGAGCTGCCCATTTCAACTAAGACATGCTACATATCTGTTTGGAGCTAAAACTAGACATTTGCGGTAAGAAAACAATTACATGGTTAAAGTGCATTCTCTATCTGCCCATTTAAGCTAAGACATGCTACATATGCGTATTTCGAATAAACCAGACATTTGCTAAAAGAGAACAAATGGTTAAATTGCATCCTAGAGCTGCCCATTTCAACTAAGACATGCTACATATCTGTTAGAGCTAAAACTAGTCATTTGCGGTAAGAACCAATTACATGGATAAAGAGCATTCTCTATCTGCCCCATTTAAGCTAAGACATGCTACATATGCGTATTTCGCATAAACCAGACATTTGCTAAAAGAAAAAGAAATGGTTAAATTGCATCCTAGTGCTGCCCATTTCAACTAAGACATGCTACATATCTGTTTGGAGATAAAACTAGACATTTGCGATAAAACACAATTACATGGTTAAAGTGCATTCTCTATCTGCCCATTTAAGCTAAGACATGCTACATATGCATATTTCCCATAAACCAGACATTTGCTAAAAGAAAAAGAAATGGTTAAATTGCATCCTAGAGCTGCCCATTTAAACTAAGACATGCTACATATCTGTTTGGAGCTAAAAAGAGACATTTGCAGAAAGCAAATTAATGGTTTAAAGCGCCATTCTCTATCTGCCCATTTAAGCTAAGATATCCTACATATGCGTATATCGCATAAACCAGACATTTTCTAAAAGAAAACGAAATGGTTAAATTGCTTCCTAGAGCTGCCCATTTAAACTAAGACATTCTACATATCTGTTTGGAGCTAAAACTAGACATTTGCGGTAAGAAACAATTATATGGTTTAAAGCGCATTCTCTATATGCCCCTTTAAGCTAAGACATGCTACATATGCATATTTCGCATAAACCCGACATTTGCTAAAAGAAAAAGAAAAGGTTAAATTGCCATCCTAGAGCTGCCCCATTTCAACTAAGACATGCTACATATCTGTTTGGAGCTAAACTAGACATTTGCGGTAAGAAACAATTACATGGTTAAAGCGCATTCTCTATCTGCCCCATTTAAGCTAAAGACATGCTACATCATGCATATTTCGCATAAACCAGACATTTGTTTAAAAGAAAAAGAAATGGTTAAATTGCACCCTAGAGCTGCCCATTTCAACTAAGACATGCTACATATTTGGGGCGCAATCCGATATAGATCTAGTTTTGCGGCGCAAGCGTGGGAACCACGCACTCGCCCGCAGTTTCCAGCTCGCAACTCAAGCTACTCCCCATATATGTCGCCGTCAGATGCTAACGTTGCCGTAAGTCTGACAAACCAGCGAGTCCAGAAATCTGCGCAAGTACAAATTTCTGGAGTCGCCAGTGACTTGCGGCACGTTAGAAACTGCCGGCGCCTACAAAACCTGACTAAAGTCTAAACTCACCCCCGCACTGTCTAACACCACGCCTCCCTAACATATCCCTGCCGACACCGTCTAACACGCCTCTCTAACATAGCCCGACACGTCTAACCCTCTATCCGCTATCCCCCCTCACTAGCCTAGCAATAAAATATGTATTAACCCCTAAACCGCCGCTACCTAATAAAGTTATTAATCCCTAAACCGCCGCCAGCTATATTAAATCTATAACCCCCTAAAGTGAGCCCCTAACACCGCCGCTATCTACCTTACCTACCCCCTAAAGTGAGCCCCTACCCCCGCCGCTATCTATTTTAAAATTATTAACCCCTAATCTAATCCCCCTACCCCGCCGCCATCTATATTAAATTATTTAACCCCTAAAATACTAAACTATCCCTACCACTAAACCTAAGTCTAACCCTACAAATAGCCCTGAAAAGGGCTTTTTGCGTGGCATTGCCCCAAAGTAACAGCTCTTTTGCCAGCCCTTAAAAGGGCTTTTGGCGGGGCTTTGTCACAAAGTAAACTGCTCTTTTGCCTACAATCTACATCCCCCTACAATAAATGTATTAACCCCTAATCTAATCCCCCTACACCACTGCCAGCTATATTAACTATATTAACCCTAATTATATTAGGGTTAATATAGTTAATATCGTTATTATATTATATATATTAACTATATTAACCCTAATTATATTAGGGTTCATATAGTTAATATCGTTATTATATTATATATATTAACTATATTAAGCCTAATTATATTAGGGTTCATATAGTTAATATCGTTATTATATTATATATATATTAAGTATAATAACCCTATCTAACTCTAACATCCTAACTAAACTCTTATTAAAATAAATCTAATATTAATATTATTAATTAAAATATTCCTATTTAAATCTAAATACTTACCTATAAAATAAACCCTAAGATAGCTAGAATGTAATTAATAATTACATTATAGCTATGTTAGGGTTTATATTTATTTTACAGGTAAATTGTTAATTATTTTAACTAGGTATAATAGCTATTAAATAGTTATTACCTATTTAATAGCTACCTAGTTAAAATAATTACCCAATTACCTGTAAAATAAATCCTAACCTAAGTTACAAATAGACCTACACTATCAATAAATTAAATAAACTACAAATATCTATCTAAAAATACAATTAAATAAACTAAACTAAATTACAAAAAAACAAAACACTAAATTACAAAAAATAAAAAAAAGATTACAAGATTTTTAAGCTAATTACACCTATTCTAAGCCCCCTAATAAAATAATAAAGCCCCCCAAAATAAAAAAAAATTCCCTACCCTATTCTAAATTAAAAATAGTTCAAAGCTCTTTTACCTTACCAGCACTTAAAAGGGCCTTTTGTGGGGGCATGCCCCAAAGAAAACTGCTCTTTTGCCTGCAAAAAAAACACAATACCACCCCCCGACATTACAACCCACCACCCACATACCCCTAATCTAACCCAAACCCCCCTTAAATAAACCTAACACTACCCCCCCTGAAGATCTCCCTACCTTGTATTCACCCCGCCGGGAAGAACTCCTCATCCGATCCGGGCGATGTGTTCCAGCCATCGGCAGTGAAGTCTTCTTCCATCCGGGCGATGTCTTGAAGCAAGCGGCAGAGTGTCTTCTTCCATCGGCGATGTCTTCAAGCAAATCGGCATCTTCAATCTTCTTTGTTCGCTCCTCCGCCGCGGAGCATCCATCCGGCACGACGACTTCCCGACGAATGAGGTTCCTTTAAATGAACCAATCAGCCAATCGGATTGAACTTGAATCTGATTGGCTGATTGAATCAGCCAATCAGATTTTTCTACCTTAATTCCGATTGGCTGATAGAATCCTATCAGCCAATCGGAATTTGGCGGACGCCATCTTGGATGACGTCATTTAAAGGAACCTCGTTCGTCGGGAAGTCGTCATGCCGGATGGATGCTCCGCGGCGGAGGAGCGAACAAAGAAGATTGAAGATGCCGATTTGCTTGAAGACATCGCCGATGGAAGAAGACACTCTGCCGCTTGCTTCAAGACATCGCCCGGATGGAAGAAGACTTCACTGCCGATGGCTGGAACACATCGCCCGGATCGGATGAGGAGTTCTTCCCGGCGGGGTGAATACAAGGTAGGGAGATCTTCAGGGGGGGTAGTGTTAGGTTTATTTAAGGGGGGTTTGGGTTAGATTAGGGGTATGTGGGTGGTGGGTTGTAATGTTGGGGGGTGGTATTGTGTTTTTATTCAGGCAAAAGAGCAGTTTTCTTTGGGGCATGCCCCCACAAAAGGCCCTTTTAAGGGCTGGTAAGGTAAAAGAGCTTTGAACTTTTTTTAAATTAGAATAGGGTAGGGAATTTTTTATATTTTGGGGGTTTATTATTTTATTAGGGGGCTTAGAATAGGTGTAATTAGCTTAAAAATCTTGTAATCTTTTTTTTATTTTTGTAATTTAGTGTTTGTTTGTTTTTGTAATTTAGTTTAGTTTATTTAATTGTATTTTTGGATAGATATTTGTAGTTTATTTAATTTATTGATAGTGTAGGTGTATTTGTAACTTAGGTTAGGATTTATTTTACAGGTAATTGGGTAATTATTTTAACTAGGTAGCTATTAAATAGGTAATAACTATTTAATAGCTATTATACCTAGTTAAAATAATTAACAATTTACCTGTAAAATAAATATAAACCCTAACATAGCTATAATGTAATTATTAATTACATTCTAGCTATCTTATGGTTTATTTTATAGGTAAGTATTTAGATTTAAATAGGAATATTTTAGTTTATAATATGAATTAGATTTATTTAATAAGAATTTAGTTAGGGGTGTTAGGGTTAGATAGAGTTAATATAGTTTATATAAATACTATAGTAACTATATTAACTATATTAACCCTAATATAATTAGGGTTAATATAGTTAATATATATAATGTAATAACTATATTAACTATAATATACTTAGGGTTAATATAGATAATATAGCTGGCGGCGGGGTAGGTAGATTAAATTAGGGGTTAATAATTTTAATATAGATGGCGGCGGTGTAAGGGGTTCACATTAGGGGATAGATCAGTTAGATGGTGGTGGTTTTAGGGGCTCACAGTAGGGGGTTAGTTTATGTAGATGGCGGCGGTTTAGGGTTTAAATAGTTTATTATGGATTGCGGCGGGGGATCGCGGTTGACAGGGAGATAGACATTGCGCATGCGTTAGGTGTTAGGTTTATTTTAGCAGATTGCGGTTGACAGGGAGATAGACATTGCGCATGCGTTAGGTGTTAGGTTTATTTTAGCAGATCGCGGTTGACAGGGAGATAGACATTGCGCATGCGTTAGGTGTTAGGTTTATTTTAGCAGCCAGTTTAGGGAGTTACGGGGCTCCAATAGTCAGCGTAAGGCTTCTTACGGCTGCTTTTTGTGGCGAGGTGAAAATGGAGTAAGATTTCTCCATTTTCGCTACGTAAGTCCTTACGCTCTATATTGGATACCAAACTGCGCGGGTTTGGTATACCTGCCTATGGCCCAAAAAACTACGTGCGACGGCAGAAATATACGCGCGTAACTTCTAGGTTACGCCGTATATAGGATACCAAACCCGCGCAAATATTGGCGTCGCCAGCTTTTGCGGGCGATGATTTTTATCGGATCGACCCCTTGTTTGGAGCAAAAACTAGACATTTGCGGTAAGAAACAATTACATGGTTAAAGCGGATTCTCTATCTGCCCATTTAAGCTAAGACATGCTACATATGCATATTTCGCATAAACCAGACATTTGCTAAAAGAAATGGTTAAATTGCATCCTAGAGCTGTCCGTTTAAACTAAGACATGCTACATATCTGTTTGGAGCTAAAACTAGACATTTGCCGAAAGACAATTAAATGGTTAAAGCACATTCTCTATCTGCCCATTTAAGCTAAGACATGCTATATATGCGTATTTCGCATAAACCAGACATTTGCTAAAAGATAAAGAAATGGTTAAAATGCATCCTAGAGCTGCCCATTTAAACTAAGACATTCTACATATCTGTTTGGAGCTAAAACTAGACATTTACGGTAAGAAACAATTATATGGTTAAAGCGCATTCTCTATATGCCCCTTTAAGCTAAGACATGCTACATATGCGTATTTCGCATAAACCCAACATTTGCTAAAAGAAAAAGAAAAGGTTAAATTGCATCCTAGAGCTGCCCATTTCAACTAAGACATGCTACATATCCGTTTGGAGCTAAAACTAGACATTTGCGGTAAGAAACAATTACATGGTTAAAGCGCATTCTCTATCTGCCCATTTAAGCTAAGACAATCTACATATGCGTATTTCGCATAAACTAGACATTTGTTAAAAGAAAAAGAAATGGTTAAATTGCACCCTAGAGCTGCCCATTTCAAATAAGACATGCTACATATTTGTTTGGAGCTAAAACTAGACATTTGCGGTAAGAAACAATTACATGGTTAAAGCGCATTCTCTATCTGCCCATTTAAGCTAAGACATGCTACATATGCGTATTTCGCATAAACCAGACATTTGCTAAAAGAGAACAAAATGGTTAAATTGCATCCTAGAGCTGCCCATTTCAACTAAGACATGCTACATATCTGTTTGGAGCTAAAAATAGACATTTGCGGTAATAGACAATTACATGGTTAAAGTGCATTCTCTATCTGCCCATTTAAGCTAAGACATGCTACATATGGGTATTTCGCATAAACCAGACATTTGCTAAAAGAAATGGTTAAATTGCATCCTAGAGCTGTCCATTTAAACTAAGACATGCTACATATCTGTTTGGAGCTAAAACTAGACATTTGCCGAAAGACAATTAAATGGTTAAAGCACATTCTCTATCTGCCCATTTAAGCTAAGACATGCTATATATGCGTATTTCGCATAAACCAGACATTTGCTAAAAGATAAAGAAATGGTTAAAATGCATCCTAGAGCTGCACATTACACAAACACAACTGTTTTTGAAGACTACAGTGGCAATTGTCTAACTAATTAACCATGTTGTGCACAAGTACTCACCAACGATCCACCCAGGGGGAAACTGTCTGCCCTCAAACTGCTGCCACAGGGGTGACTTTCTGAGGATGCGGGCATCATGACAAGCTCCACCGAAATTCGCACACACCTGCATAATCTACATCTGTGCATTGCAAACAAACTGCACGTTCAGACTATGGAAGCGTTTGTGATTTCAGAAGGGCAAGTCATCTTCTGGAGCACGCAGCACAATGTGGGTGCAAATCTATTGCTCCCAAGACATTGGGAATCGAGCTATTGCAAAGAATTCCCTCTTCAGGTGCCTCCCAATCCCACTCATTTTGAGGGAATCCTATGTAACGCTTACTGACTCGTACCATGGGGTCCGAATGTTATAAAAAACCATAGAGAAGTACCCTGAGCCAGCCCATGCATGTACCCCTCTCTGGATTGAAAACTTCCGGAGGCCAGGACGTGTATGCAACCTTAGCATCTTGGTCATACCCAGGGATTGCAGTCCGCATACGTCTACGTGGCTCCATATGAGGTTTAAGAACATTGTAAAGGCTAATGAGCTGCTCGCAATTGAGCCCTATACTTGTCATAATCCTCGAGTCACTCCATGTTATCCAAGGTGGGCCTCACCCTGTGAATAGGAGGACCTCTAACAGATGAGCCTACGTTTCTCCTGGAGACGCCGAGGCCCGGCCTGATTCTATTGAAGACCACCTCGTGCACCAGCAGCAAGTCAACTGCCAGGTCATCCATATTGCCAAGCTATGCAGCACAAAGCCAAACAGCAGAGCAAACACACCAAGGAGTAACAAGGTATGCAAAAACACAAAAGTGATTTGATTCAATGTCGATCACAAGGGACGCTTTGGCCATGTTGTTTGGGGGATTTAATAGTGCAATTAGTCCCAATGGTATCGTGTTCAAACTGATTGCTGATTGTATACACTTAATTGTATGTGAGTGGCCGTGAATGCTTTCAAAGTGGATTTTTTTAGGTTTTTGCTGAATCTTTGTTTCCCTCTAATGAATCGTAATGTGAAGTGTAAAATCGTAACCTATACAGTGCATCTTCGTGATGTTTGCTTCATAAGGTGATAAAATACTCTATTAAACGCGATCTTTATAGTAAAAAGCACACGTCCACGTTAAATGAATGAAAGTGCACTACTTGTGTATAATGTGCATAGACATGGCATAGAATCTGATCGATCAATGATTGCTGCAATATTGTTTCTAAACCGATTAAGTAATAGGGTGACCATCTATAATATTGTATATATAAGTGATTTGCGAGATGTCAATATTTTACGCTTCCCATTGTAATCGCAATAACAATAAGATCTTCCAAACTCCCTCGTTTACGTATATGTAATATTGTATTATTGAGTGAGAAACTTCTGAAAGGGGTGGTACAAACCAAAGCTGTAATCTGTATGGTTGAAGCCTAATCATAATAGCACATGCTCTAGTTAGCAAATCTTCTACTTAGCAAATCTTCATTCTCTTGTTGTATTTACAACATTCTTCTTGAGTGCTGATATAAAAATATAAATGTGTATTTTGGTGTTGTGTGATGGTTAGTTATGTAACATCTACGTATGTATTTGCTTTCTCTCCCACATATGCTGACTTATATAAGCAGGTATAGCATTGTTGTTCCTTCCCAAAAAGAGACAGCTGTAATATTTTCTAATGATCTGTTCTAATTGTACGTAATTCCTAATGGTAATATTATGTCTGAATCGTGATATTAAAGGGACACTAAATCCATATTTTATGTTTCATGATTCATAGAGAGAATCTAATGTTAAGCAACCTTCCAAATGTAGTTGTAATGATGTAAATGTGTTCATTGTTTATATGTGTTTTCCCCCCAGAATATCCATGTATGAGTCAATGACAAAGTCATGTATGTGCATCCATTAATGATCATGTGTGTGCCTATGTAGATATGCTGTTATACAAGCATATGAGTTGAATAAATGAACTGTTATAAAGTGGTAACTGAGACGTGTTTACAATTGTCTCCTGTTGTGAATAATGAAATGTAAAAATTACTTTTTCTGTCCTTATAAATATGATGTACATATTTTCAAAGCGATTTGGTATTGGTGATGGTGATTAGTAGTTGATGTAATGTAAATTTATATAACAATTTGATGTTGAAGTGAATTTCACACAAGTAAAAGCCATAAGTCCATAGGGAAATAGTAATTTCTTGATCTATTTGTCATAAGCGGGACTAACGCAAGAAAGAATGAGTTAGTTCCACAATTGTAACACTGGTATACGAGTTTTCTGTCTACTCATTTTACGCTGTGTTAGGTAAATCTGCCTGTCACGTGCACAAGCAAGTCTTCCCCATAGAAGTCAATGAAGGAGAAAAATTTGTTGAGAAATAAAATCCAACACTTGTTATGAGCGGTAAATTGAGTGAGTCATGTTCTGTTGTGAAAAAGTAGCTAAATTGTGTTTATCTCCTAATAAAAATCTGATTTGTGTAGGTAATGTGCTGTATATTGTTTTGTATGTATCGATTAGTGTATTTATGTGATAATATTTCGTAGTTAGATGTAGCTATATGAGTGTATGTTCCCGTCTGTCTATGTAAGTCAATGGAAAATGGATTTGTCTGGCTTTTTTTTCAAACACCTAGATCCTACATAACTTTGATCGTTCTATTTTGACATGAAAATGTAAATATGAAAATAAATATTGTGTAATGTTTGTATGAGTGCGTGTACCTTTTTGTAATGTTTTTGAAGTGATTATGGATGTTTTGTTGAGCGGTATATGATTAACTACTGGGTCTGGGTTTACGTTACTGATTTGAGCAGAGATGGATTTTTTCTGTGGCGTTACATAAACTCGTAATACCAGCGGTAGGAAAAAGCAGCGATTATGAGGCTTTTTCACGCACTAAAGCACAACTCGTACTCTAGCCATATGATATTTACAATGTAACTATCCAGTTATATTGTAGCTAGCTTATCGTTTATTTTATAGCTAAGTATTTAGTTTTAAATAGGAATAATTTAGGTTAGTGATAGGAATTTTATTTAGATGTAATTTAATTATATTTAAGTTATGGGTGTTAGGGTTTAGACTTAGGTTTAGGAGTTAATAAATCTTAGTATAGTGGCGGTGACATTGGGGGCGAGCAGATTAGGGGTTAATAAATGTAGGTAGGTCGGGGCGATGTTAGGGGCGACAGATCTAGGGTTTAATAATATTTAACTAGTGTTTGCGATGCGGAGAGTGCAGCGGTTTAGGGGTTAATATGTTTATTATAGTAGGAGGCGTGTCCCGGAGCGGCAGATTAGGGGGTTAATAAGTGTAGGTAGGTTGCGGTGACATTGGGGGGGGAGATTAGGGGTTAATAAGTATAATGTAGGTCGTTGGCGATGTTGGGAGCAGCCAGATTAGGGGTTAATAAGTATAATGAAGGGTGTCAGCGATGTGCTCGGGGGTTGGCAGATTAGGGGTTAATAAATATAATGTACGGTGTCCGGCGATGTCGGGGGCAGCAGATTAGGGGTGTTTAGACTCAGGGTTTATTTTAGGGCTGTTAGGTGTAAACATAAATTTTGTTTCCCCATAGGAATCAATGGGGCTGCTATTCCGGAGCTTTACGCGGCTTTTTTGCAGGTGTTAGGCTTTTTTTCCAGCCAGCTCTCCCCATTGATGTCTATGGGGAAATCGTGCATGAGCACGTAAAACAGCTCACCGCTGACTTGAGCAGCGCTGGTATTGGAGTGCGGTATGGAGCACAATTTAGCTCTACGCTCACTTCTCTGCCTAATAACGCGTGGTTTATGAAAACCTGTAAAACCAGCGCTGTAGGGAAGTGAGCGGGTGACAATAACGTGCAAGTTAGCACCGCACCCCTTCTTACCGCAAAAACTCGTAATCTAGCCGAATTATTATTATTATTTATGTCTTTAATTATTGATCTTTAAAGGTTTAGGGATGTTGGGGTTCATAGCACTGTTCATTGTGGTAAGGGGGCACTAGTGCAGTGGATCCAGAGCCTGCGCTAAAGCAGAAAAAAAAAATACCAGCCTGCTCATTAGCATAAATTTGCATAATAATTCTAACAACATAAATCAGGAATTACAGCTGTTAGAACTGATTTTAAATGACCATTTATTTATGATTAGACTTCCAATACAATTAGCAGAACTTTGACCATGATATATTTTTATTTTCATATTTAATCTTTATTTACCAACTTTGACCTGAACCTTTAAAATGCCAGCCCATGCTGGTAAAGTACCAGCTCACACTAAGCCTCCGGTTAGTGCAGCCCTGGAGTCTGTTAAGAAGAGCCGGGATTAGTGAGGCTCCCCCAGTGCTTTATAGGTCAGTAAAAGGCTGCAGCTGCACACAGTGTCACCTGCATCAAAGGAACCATTTACATTTGTTTTAACAAAATGAATGTAATAGTTACTGAATATTCAGTATCCATTTCAGTTTTAAACAAACTCATTTTCAGAATATTCATTGTGAATAATTAGTCTGAAACAAATTATACGCTTCCCAAGTCTAATTGTAAATGTCTTTTATAAATTTGGCTAGCATGCTATTTATCATGACCCATTATAAATATATAACAAGCTAATTTAGTACATATACTGTATAAGACAAGTTTTAAAAAATGTTACCAATAAAACCTCATATGTTATAGATTGCCCTGGACCTCGTGCTAATGGTATTATAACATTAGGTGTAAATAGACACCAATTTATTAGGCGCAAAAAATTATTTTGTTCCACTTACTAAACACAAATCCCCATTACTTGGCTTACAAGACCACACAGTTCCAGAGGCCTAATTTAACATCGTACAACTTATCAGTTCTCTGGTTTTTACTATTTATAGGTATGTGTTTGAGTAAAACAAACAATTATGTTTTATTCTATAAACTACTGACAACATTTCTCCCAAATTCCAAATAAAATATTGTCAGTTAGAGCCATTTATACGTAGAAAATGACAACTGGCCAAATTAACAAAGATGCACTGTTTTCAGACTTCGACTAATGCAAGGAAACAACTTCATATTCATTTTTCAACAACACAATAATAATGTTTTAACTTAGCAAGAGTACAGAAAGATCCCTATTTGGTGGAATAACCCTGATTTTTAACTCACAAGATTCATGCATCTTGGCATACTCTCTTGGCATGCACCTTCAACCCCAGCTGTCATTTGCCCCATTCTTTTTGTCGGTCATTGATGTCATCCTATCGTTGTTGAGTGACGTTCAAATGAGTGTGGCGGTCATCACGGGCAGTGAAGAGTTATTTTCACCCTCTGCTAGTCTGTAGCTTTGTTGTCACCCAATATCTGCTGCTTGACCTTGCTCTTATAACTGCCATCTTTGAAATTTTAAAGATGGAAGCAACCTTACGCTCAATGTATCTCCCAGTAAAGCCAGAATTGAACCTTTCTTTCTGTCTATCTGCTCTCATGAATTGTCTTTTAAAATATTATTATTTTTTTTCTAAAATAAAAACCATGTACATTATCAACATATTATTATTGATATATTATCGGGTACAAAGTGGTAATTCATTTTAACCAGTGTTTCCTATCCCCATAGACAGCAAACATATATATGATTTTTCACTCACATTGATAGCGCATCCTGTAAATATGCAACATCGTAGCCGAAAACAAGCATGTGTGTGAGAGTAGGAGAGCTCATTATGATGCAAATAAGATAAGGTAAAGTAATTGCATGTGTGTGGGTGTTAAAAAAACCCTGGGGATCTGCATAAAGTTTGGGTAGTGCCGTAGCTAGTAGGAGAGACGCTCTGCTAAGTTGGGGGGTGATAGTGGATCTATGGAAAACTGACTATACCTTTATTTTTTATGTGTCCTTTATTGTTGAAGGTGTATTTATATTTTTAACATCTAATTATGGTATTTAAGTATGATTCCTCTCTAACATCCCTTTATGTAAACGGCTTTAACAGAAGTGCGGTACAATTGCAGAGAAAATACAGCAGAAGCTGTATGGAATCAGACATGGAATTCTAGAGATTCACTTGTTATGTCACTGAGATTACATAAGACTTACCCATCATGATAATCATTAATACCAACTGTGGAGTCAAAAAGTTAGTCAGACAGGTAGGTAAAATAAAAGAAAGACTGTGAAAGGGAAGTCTCAGTTCCTAAATACAAACAGGTTATCAGTTTAATTAGCTAAGCTTCACATTATTTATTCTAATTGGAGTCTTGTTACATAACCAAAACTTTATTCATATGTCATTTTTAAATGTGATATTGTTTTGCTATTGGCTAAGCATAGTAAAGTTGTTAAAAGCCAAAACTTTGTATTTGCTTTCTGTTTCTAGTAAAATCTAGTAAAAAAGACTTAGGGGGATATGTATCAAAGCGTCAACTATATTGCATTCGCGGGTGTCAATACGCTCACCTAACATCGCGGCTGCGGATCTCAATACGATCTCCATATTTATAAATAAAGCCATCAAAAATACCCGTACCAAGTATGGGGCGATGAGCATCGGACTGTTGTTAACTAACAGTCATCAATGATGCTGGTCATGTTTTTCCCAACTTTATTTATACCATTTCACTAAACGCTGCCACTATACTAAAATGTTTAATCCCTATCCCGCCACTGCCGCAACCTAAATAAATTTATTAACCCCTATCCCGCCACTCCCCGCCACCGCCGCAACCGAACTAAAGTTATTAACCCCTATCCCGCTGTTCCCCGACATCGCAGCAACCTAAACAAACATATTAACCCCTAAATCTCTGGCCTCTCACATCCCCACCACTAACTAAACCTATTAATCCCTAAACCGTCAGCCCCCCCACATCGGAAAAACCTAAATTAAGCTATTAAACCCTAAACCTAACAACCCCCTAGCTTTAAATTAAAATTACAACATCCCTATATTCAAATAAATTAAAACTTACCTGTTGAATTAAAATAAACTATTTTAAACTATTAATTAACCTACCCTAACTATTATACTACAATTAAATTAAACTACCAACTAAATAAACTAAATTATATATTAAAAAACCTAACCCTACTAAACATTATTAAAAGTACTACATTACAAAAAAAATAAAAACATGTTACAAAAGAAAATAAATTACACCAATCTAATAGCCCTATCAAAATAACCCCCCCCCCAATAAAAAAAACCTAGCCTACAATAAACTACCAATGGCCCTTAAAAGGGCCTTTTGTGGGGCATTGCCCCAAAGATATCAGCTCTTTTACCTGTTAAAAAAAATACAAACACCCCCAACAGTAAAATCCACCACCCAACCAACACCCCAAATAACCTAAGCTACCCATTGCCCTGAAAAGGGAATTTGTATGGGCATTGCCCTTAAAAGGACATTAAGCTCTTTTACTGCCCAGACCCTAATCTAAAAATAAAACCCACCCAAAAAAACCTTAAAAAGCCTCACACTAACCCCCGACGATCCACTTACAGTTCTTGAAGTCCCGCTTGAGCCGTGAAGTCATCATCCATGCGGCAAGAAGTCTTCATCCAGACAGCATCTTCTATCTTCAGACATCCGGCACGGAGCATCCTCTTCATATGGTCACCGCCGTACACTGGAACTTGAATGCAAGCGACGCAATCCAAGATGGCATCCCTTGCATTCCTATTGGCTAAAAGATTTCAATCAGCCAATAGGAATTAGAGCTGCTAAAATCCTATTGGCTGTTCCAATCAGCCAATAGGATTGAGCTCTCATCCTATTGGCTGTTCCAATCAGATAATAGAATGAGAGCTCAATCCTATTGGCTGATTGGAACATCTTGGATTGCGTCACTTGCATTCAAGTTCCAGTGTACGGTGGTGACCGCATAAAGAAGATGCTCCGCACCGGATGTCTTCAGGATGGACCCGCTCCGCGCCGGATGGATAAAGATAGAAGATGCCATCTGGATGAAGACTTCTTGCTGCATGGATGATGACTTCGCCGGCTGGAGGGATCCTTCAAGCGGGACTTCAAGAACTGTAAGTCGATCGTCGGGGGTTAGTGTTAGTCTTTTTAAGGGTTTTTTGGGTGGGTTTTATTTTTAGATTAGGGTCTGGGCAGTAAAAGAGCTAAATGCCCTTTTAAGGGCAATGCCCAAACAAATGCCCTTTTCAGGGCAATGGGTGGCTTAGGTTATTTTACATAGTTTTTTTTTTTTTTTGGGGGGGTTGGTTGGGTGGGGGGTTTTACTGTTGGGGGGTGTTTGTATTCTTTTTTTACAGGTAAAAGAGCTGATATCTTTGGGGCAATGCCCCACAAAAGGCCCTTTTAAGGGCCATTGGTAGTTTATTGTAGGCTAGGGTTTTTTATTTTGGGGGGGCATTTTTATTTTGATAGGGCTATTAGATTAGGTGTAATTTTGTTTTCTTTTTGATATTTTTTTTTGTAATTTAATGTTTGTTTGTTTGTTTGTTTTTTGCAACTTAGTGTTTGTTTTTGTAATGTAGTTCTTTTAATAATGTTTAATAGTATATTTAAATGATTTTATTAGAGTTCGTTTTTTTTAATGTTATTTAGTTTATTTCATTGGTAGTTTAATTTAATTGTAGTATAATAGTTAGGGTAGGTTAATTAATAGTTTATTAGTTTATAAATTAGTTTATTTTAATTCTACAGGTAAGTTTTAATTTATATTAAGATACGGATGTTGTTATTTTTAATTTAAAGTTAGGGGGTTGTTAGGTTTAGGGGTTACTAGCTTAATTTAGTTTTTTGCAATGTGGGGGGCTGACGGTTTAGACGTTAATAGGTTTAATTAGTGGTGGTGATGTGGGAGGCCAGAGGTTTAGGGGTTAATAAGTTTATTTAGTGTCGGCGGTTTCGGGGAGTGGTGGAATAGGGGTTAATAACATTATGTAGGTGGCGGCGATGTTGGGGGCAGCAGATTAGGGGTGTTTAGACGCAGGTTTTATGTTAGGGTGATAGGTGTAAACATAACTTGTTTTCTACCATAGAAATCAATGGGGTATACTTCATTCTCTGGCAGCATCTAACATAAGCTTTCGGTGCTTTCAGACTCCCATTGATTTCTATGGCATCCGCGGCCTCAAGAGTGGCGGATTGAAAACCAGGTACGCTGTGTTGAAAAAGACGCGAGCGTACCTGTTAACTATTTGATAAATGGCAAAAAGTGTCAAATAGAGCCGAATGTGTATTCGGAACATCTGTAATGACGTAAGCATCGATCTGCGTTGAATTGTGCTCACCGGTTTGTATGTTATGTCACAAATTTTAACATGTGCCGATCTTGAGGCTTTGTTAACTAGGTCGGATCAATCTCGCAACAATTACGATGCGGAATTCTGGCGTATTTGCGGTTGACACTTTGATAGATAGGCCCTTTAGGGTCAGATTACAAGTGGAGTGGTATTTGCTCTTATGATATGCAAACAATTGGGCTCTTAGGCTTACATGCTAAGGGGGTTCAAGGGGATAACAATGGAGAAGAGGAATTGGGATTAGGGAGGTTTGTATGCATCCCTGAACTAAACCTAGGTAGGCTCATATGCTAATTTCTAAGGCCTTGAAGGCCTCCTCTTAGCTAAAAGCATTTGACAGTTTTTCACAGTTAGAGGGTGGTAGTTCATTAGTGCCATATAGATAACACTGTGCTCACGCCCGTGAAGTTACTTATGAGAGGGCACTGATTGGCTAAAATACAAGTCTGTCAAAAGAACTGAAATAAGGGGGCAGTCTGCAGATGATTAGATACAAGGTAATCACAGATGTAAAAAGTATATTAATATAACCGTGTCGGTTATGCAAAACTGAGGAATGGGTAATAATGGGTAATAAAGGGATTATGTCCCTTTAACTTTTTCTCCCCATAGACATCAATGGAGAGCGCATTTAAAAAAACACATTTCCCTCTCTCGCTAACCCAAAACACAATTTTCAACCTACAACGCTAACCCAAAGTGTGAAATAAACATTTTACATTTTTATATTCTTCACATAGGATAAAAAATTATTTTTATTCATAAATATTTTTTTTATATATAAATATATTTTTTTTAAATTATATCTATACCTTTATATATATATGAATATATGCATGTTTAGATATATATACAGTTATACAAATAAATAAATATTAGAGATGTGCATTCAGCTGTTTTGAACGCTGAAGTAGGAGGCCATTTTTCATTATTAAGCTATTTTCGGAGCAGATCAGTGCAAAACCAGATCTTACTGTGTTTCACAAATCAGTGCAAAACCAGATCTTACTGTGTTTCACTTCCACAAGAGGATATTCGGTTCCAAAAGGAGCCGAATACCAAAAATAGCCTCCTACGTTTGCATTTGGCAGTAAACGAAACAACCAAATGCACACTTCTAATAAATATTTAGAAATACAAAGAACATTTTCTTCTAAGTGAATATTTGAAGTAAAAAACATAATCCATATTAATATTCATTAAAAGTGTTTTCCTTTTTTTAGGTATTTGAGTGGAAAGGGCTCCAAATATGTATATATGTGTATGCAAGTGTATATATGTGTTTATATGTGTATATACGGTATGTATTTGTATAAACATATATTCATATAAACTCATAAATACCTATGTATACACATATATCCATATGTATATATACAGTACATACATACATATATATATATTTAGACATATACGGCTAGATTACGAGTTTTGCGTTATGAGTAAAAAAGCAGCGTTAAGGCTCATAACGCTGCTTTTTTACTACCGCTGCTATTACGAGTCTTGTAGGTACAGCTGTCCCGCACACTTTTTTTGCCTTACCGTAAATCAACTTACGCAATTTGCGTATAGTCTTTGCAATCAGCCAATAGCCAATCAGCCAATAGGATTGAACTCGCATTTTATTGGCTGATTGGAACAGCCAATAGAATGCAAGCTCAATCCTATTGGGTGATTGCATCAGCCAATAGGATTTTTTCAACCTTAATTCCGATTGGCTGAATTCTATCAGCCAATCGGAATCTAAGGGACGCCATCTTGGATGACCTCATTTAAAGGAACCTTCATCCGTCAGGTAGTCGTCGGCAGAAGAGGATGCTCCGCGCCGTGGTCCTTGAAGATGGAGCCGCTCCACGCCGGATGGATGAAGATAGAAGATGCCATCTGGATGAAGACTTCTGCCCATCTGGAGGACCACTTCTCCCGGCTTGGATGAAGACTTCTCCCGGCTTCGTTGAGGACTTCTTGCTGCTTCGATGAGGACTTCTCCCGGCTTCGTTGAGGATGGATGTCGTATCTTCAAAACTGTAAGTGAATCTTCAGGGGGTTAGTGTTAAGTTTTTTTAAGGGTTTATTGGGTGGGTTTTATTTTTAGGTTAGGGCTTTGGGCTGCAATAGAGCTAAATGCCCTTTTAAGGGCAATGCCCATCCAAATGCTTTTTTCATGGCAATGGGTAGCTTAGGTTTTTTTAGTTAGGGTTTTATTTGGGGGGTTGGTTGTGTGGGTGGTGACTTTTACTGTTGGGGGGGTTGTTTGTATTTTTTTTTCAAGTAAAAGAGATGATTTCTTTGGGGCAATGCCCCGCAAAAGGCCCTTTTAAGGGCTATTGGTAGTTTACACCCTGTTCCAAATTATTATGCCAATTATATCTTTCTCATTTACCTAAATAATTGATGTAAACAACAGTGAGCATAATTCTCATGTTATCAACTATTAAGAGTACAATTCAAATTTTATTGAACAAACCTCCTAATGATAACAGTATTTTTTTTTTCAAAATAAAAAACTTACAATGCACTGCTCCAAATTATTACGCGCAGTAAGTTTCAAAACACTTTATAAGTTGTAAAGAAATGAAAATTGTCATTTGTTGTGTTTGCAGCATATTTTCTGAAATCAAAAGCTATTTCAATCAAACTTTTGAAACAACATTTTAACTTTTTAAAATTTTAACAGGTCACGTTACATTTTAACATAGGACCCCCCTTATTGATAGCAGCTTCACAAGTCTTGCATCCATTGAAACTTGTGAGTTTTTGGACAGTTTTTGCTTGAATTTGTTTGCAAGATGTCAGAATAGCCTCCCAGAGCTGCATGTTTGGATGTAAACTCGCCTCACCCCTCATAGATCTTTTGCTTGCGGATCAAAGGTTCTCAATAGGATTTAGGTCAGGTGAGGATGGAGGCCACACCATGACTTTCTCTCCTTTATCCCATAGCAGCCATTGATGCAGAGGTATTCTTTGCAAGCATGAGATATGCATTGTCATGCATGACGATGATTTTATTACGGAAAGCATAGTTCTTCCTTCTGTACCAGGGAAGGAAGTGGTCAGTCAGGAACTCCACATACTTTGCAGAAGTCATATTTACACCTTCGGGGGACCCTAAAGGGGCCGACCAGCTCTCTTCCCATGATTCCGACCCAAAAATGATTCCACCACCGCCTTGCTGACGTTGCAGCCTTGTTGGAACAGGGTGGCCATCACCAACCATCCACTACCTCCATCCATCTGGACCATCCAGGGTTGCACGGCACTCATCAGTGAACAGGACTGTTTGAAAATTAGTCCTTCATGTATTTTTCTGCCCAATGCAGCCATTTCTGCTTTTTGAGCATTGGTTAGTGGTTGCCGAATGGAAGGTTTATGCACAGTTGCAAGACTCTGGAGCACTCTACACCTTGATGTCTGTGGAACTCCAGAGGCACCAGTAGCTTCAAATATCTGTTTGCTGCTATGTAAATGGTATTTTAGCAGCTGCTGTCTTGATCGATGCATGATCTGGCAGAAATTTTCCTCAATGTGCCCTTTATCTGCACGAACCCGTCTGTGCTCTGAATCAGCACAAATCTCTAATAGTGCAATGATCAAGCTTAAGTTTTTGTGAAATATCTAATGTTTTCATACCTTGTCCAAGGCATTGAACTATTTTCACTCTTTTCGGCAGCAGAGAGATCCATTTTCTTCCCCCATTTTTGCTTGAAAATTGTGCTCTGCTTAATAATGGGGAACACCCTCCTTTAGTAGTTTTTCCCTTTAATTGTCGCAACCCTAGCAAATTTAATTATCACAGGTGTCCGAGATTGTTTTTCAGTGATCACAAAGAGCCCTGAGGACACAATGCAATCAATGATGTTAAAAACTGAAAAAAAGAAATATTTAATTTTTGTGACACTGAAATAGAAATTTGCATAATATTTGGAACAGGTTTAGGCTAGGGTATTTTTTTTTTGGAGGGGCTGTTTTTATTTTGCTAGGGCTATTAGATTAGGGTGTAATGAGTTTTAAATATCTTGTAATCTTGTTTTTATTTTGTGTATTTAGTGTTGCTTTTTTTGTACTTTAGGTAATTGTATTTAATTTATTTAAATTGTATTTAATTAAATGTAATTTATTTAAATTGTAGTGTAGTGTTAGGTGTTAGTGTAACTTAGGTTAGGTTTTATTTTACAGGTAAATTTGTATTTATTTTAGCTAGGTAGTTAGTAAATAGTTAATAACTATTTAGTAACTATTCTACTTAGTTAAAAGAAATACAAACTTGCCTGTAAAATAAAAATAAACCCTAAGATAGCTACAATGTAACTATTAGTTATATTGTAGCTATCTTAGGGTTTATTTTACAGGTAAGTATTTAGTTTTAAATATGAATTATTTAGTTATTAATTGTAGGTTTTAATTAGATTTATTTTAATTATATTTAAGTTAGGGGGTGTTAGGGTTAGGGTTAGACTTAGGTTTAGGGGTTAATAAATATAATATAGTGGCGGCGACGTTGGGGGCAGCAGATTAGGGGTTAATAATTGTAGACTTAGATTTAGGGGTTAATAACTTTAGTATAGTGGCGGCGACGTTGGGGCGGCAGATTAGGGGTTAATAAACGTAGGTAGGTTGCAGCGACATTGGGGGAGGGAGATTAGGGGTTAATAAATATAATGTTTGTGTCAAAAATGTATGGGGCAGCAGATTAGGGGTTAATAAGTATAATGTAGGTGGCGGCGATGTCCGTAGCTGCAGATTAGGGGTTAATAAGTATAATGTAGGTGTCGGCGATATAGGGGCGGCAGATTAGGGGTTAATAAGTGAAAGATTAGGGGTGTTTAGACTTGGGGTTTATGTTAGGGTGTTAGATGTAAACATATATTTAGTTTCCCCTAGGAATCAATGGGGCTGCGTTACTGAGCTTTACGCTGCTTTATTGCAGGTGTTAGACTTTTTTTCAGCCGGCTCTCCCCATTGATGTCTATGGGGAAATCGTGCACGAGCACGTACAACTAACTCACCGCTGACTTAAGCAGCGCTGGTATTGGAGTGCGGTATGGAACACAATTTTGCTCTACGCTCACTTCTTGCCTAATAACGCCAGGTTTAGAAAAACCTGTAATACCAGCGCTGTAGGTAAGTGAGCGGTGACAATAACGTGCAAGTTAACACTTCATCACTCTTACCGCAAAACTCGTAATCTGGCCGATATTTATTTTAGTTTGCACTTGTACGGTCGCTCTTACTTTAATCTTGTAGTATGAGCGCAAACTAATGTGGGCGTGATACTGCAATACCATGCCTACGTTAATCAAAGCGTGCCACTTGTAATCGAGCCCTTAGTCCTGATACTAAGTGGAAAGTATTAATATTTTCTACATTTTATTACTGCCTGGAAACAGTTTTATTGCAGCACGAGCATAGTTATGGTGGTAAATTTGTATGCAGAATCATTTTGTTAAATATTATGTTACGAATCTGAAATATAAAAATGCATAAATAGTGTACATTACTATATCTGTTTGCTGCATGTCTTACAGAAACAATTGTTTTTGCAAATTAAGAGACATTCATTATCCAATTCCCAGAATGAATGTTGTTTTGTCATTTTGCTTCTATAGTTAATTATTTCCAGATTTTTAAACTGCTTAGTATGGGATCAATAAAGGATATTATTTTAAATGAATGGTGAATTACCATGTTAAATACATTGCAAATTATGTGTAAAGGCCTGTGAAATGTAATTACATTATATAAAACTATTGTGAACAAATTGTATTTAAACCGGCATAATACTAATAAGCTTAATTACTTGAAAGTGATGAAAGTATAACTGTAAAAAGCTGACAAGAAAATATCACCTGAATCATCTCTATAAAAAAACAAACAAAGATATTTTACCTCAAAATTCCTTCAGCTCACCAGAGTAAGTGCTCTGTGATCCAGAGCTAGTCATTATACTGTTAGCTGCACAGTGGGGAACAAAAGGCCAATTAGCTTCATTAGAGCTGAGCTCACATTTTTCTTTACTCTGATCTCATGAGATTTCATGATACATTTTCATAAACTGAGAAGATAAATTACTTGACTGTGCCTACACATGTCAAATGTATGTTCCTTTGCAGGTCCTGGGACTAGTGGCATGTGGCATGTGGCTGCTAAGGAAAGTTTGGAGGTAAAATAGTTTCCTTCTTTAGGTCATATTTTTTTTTTTACTTTTTACAAATATGCTGCATCACTTCAAGTGATTCAACACTTGGGTATCAGGTCCATTTAAGTGAAAACAAGTGTGGTATGTTAACATGCAAAAGCATAATAGGGTAGAAGAAGAAATGCTAGTGTGCAATTTTGTATAAAAGAGACATAGTCAATCTTTTTTATGTATAAATAGTATACATCAACAATTAAACATAAAGTTGCAAAAAATCTGAACACAAACAATTAAAATTGGCATCTTTTTAGAAAAAATAGGGTTTTCATATTGTAGAACAGTTTAAAGATATACCCCTTGAAAAGCCTTGTAGAAATCATGTGCCCAGACAATCTTGCTGTGACCAAACATCTGAATTTTTCTGTGGGGTCCAGTACTTCTCGAGGGGAAGAAGGCCACCATTTTCAGAGAATAATCCCAGAACAGCAGACAAAACAAATAAATCAAGAAAAACAGAAGCGATCCAGGCATCTTAAAAAATACACACTTTATTTTAATAAATAAAAAATAAAAAAGACCGATCTTTTCTCATAACACTGGTTGTTTTTTTATTCAAATACGGTGTGTATTTTTTAAGACGCCTGGATCACTTCTGTTTTTCTTGATGAAATGTTCCAAACAAGTGAAGGGGGAGCTTGTTTCTTGGATCCAAGGAGTTTAGATTGTGACGACACAGGACGATATCGAGGCTTGAAAACTTGGCTACAATTTACCCTAGGTCTCAGATGTTTCACAGCCGGAGAGGAGTTTTGTATCAGCAGTTTGGGAATAAAGAAAACAGCACAGCAGCTTTTGCATATGTAAATGTGGAAGGAGACGGGTGCCACACTACTATATAAGTCCTCTGGAGTGCACAGGATATGATCCAACACCAGGTAAGAGCCGCTACAGGCTGTGGGAGTGTGCGCTTAGAGGCGAGCAATAGTTGGAAGTAGTTGTAGGCTTTACCCCATACACCTAGCTGCTGACTGTTGTGTGTTGTGTGACCCTTTCATCTGTTGGTCTAAGTGGGGCATTAAATGTCTAGCCGTGCTAGTCCAGTCCTGAGTATCATATGAACAGATGCATATATAGAGCCCAAGTTGTGTCCTGTATATATTGAAAACAAATAAATGTACATTGCAATGTTTTTAGTGTGACTAATTTAAAAAAAAAAAAGTTTAACAATTTTACATTGTGTTTCATATCCATTAATGGTTTAATGCATGGTTCTAAAGTGGAATGGACATTCATGGAATGTGACAGGTGTCTATATATAGGTATATAGATTATTTAAGCATGTATGAGTCATATAGAGAATTTCATGCACACAAGTGATATCAGGGTGCTAGGAATCAGACTGAGACAAGAAGTGCAAAAATAATCACACTTTTATTAATAGCAAAAAATAATAAAACGTCCACAAGTCAAATAACAAGCCAGGAATCAAAACCAGAACTGGTATGTCAGACGAGCACGAGTCAGGAGCCAAAGCGAATAGTCAGACGAGCCCGGAATCAGGACAAGGAGAGAAGCAGAGACAGGACAACCAGGGGATCAGGAACCAGGAGGTGACGACCGAAAGCCAGGGATATACACAGGAGCTCTCACAAATAGGTCTGAGACAACGCAAGGGTAAAGCATACTAAACAGAGGCCCTTTAAATAATAAGTGATGACATCACAATTCTGAGACTGCATCCTGTCTAACACGGATGATGTACACCTGTCTGGCCATAAAAGGAAGTACAGGAAATGAGCAGCATCACACAGTATGCACCAAAGTCACGGAAAGAGAGGTGAGTAAAATGGCTGCCTGCAGCACATGGCAAAAAAGATCAGGGAAAAAACCCTGACAGTACCCTCCCCCTCAATGACCCCTCCCCTGCGGGAGGACAAAAGGCCTTATTGGGGAAAGACGGCATGGAAGGCACGGCGGAGGAGCGGGAGCATGACCATCCGGACCATAGCCCTCCAGTGAACCAAATACTGTACGCGGGCCCCTGGACAGACGAGAGTCAATAATGCTGCTTACCTCTTACTCCTCATGGTTGTCAACAAAGATAGGGCGGGGGACGAGGCTACACAGTGGTAAATCGATTACAAACAATGGTTCAAGAGGGGAGACATTTGAAAAACATTGGAGATGAGCATCGCTAGGAGGAAGGTCGAGAGCGTAGGCCAGAGGATTGACCCGTACGGAAGTATTTCGAAAATGACCAACATAACAGGGAGCCAGTTTATTGGAAGGCACACAGAGGTTCAAGTTGCGGAAGGACAGCCAAACTCTCTTACCAACCTGGTAGGAAGGTGCAGGCAGACACCTACGATCAGCCTGGAACCTTTGGCGCTGCATAGAACGATGAAGGCAATCCTGAATCTGCACCCATGTGGAATGGAGTTGCCGGAGATGCTCCTCCAAAGCCGGAATACCCTGAGACATGAATGAATCGGGCAACAAGGATAGTTGAAACCCATAATTCGCCATGAACAGGGATAACTTGGAGGAAGCATTAATAGCACTATTACGAGCAAACTCTGCCCATGGTAACAGTTCAGACCAATTATTGTGGTGATCTGAGACATAGCAATGGAGGAACTGTTCCAGAGCTTGATTAGACCGTTCATTGGATTAAGGGTGATATGCCGAGGAGAAGGAAAGCTGGATCCCCATTTGAGCACAAAAGGAACGCCAAAATCTGGAGACAAACTGGCTACCCCGGTCCGACACTATCTCCTTGGGTAACCCATGTAAACGGAAGACCTCCTGGGCAAAAATTGAAGCAAGCTCCTGAGCAGTAGGCAACTTCTTCAAGGGAATGCAATGTGACATTTTAGAAAAACGGTCAACCACCATAAGGATAACAGTATTGCCATTGAAAACAGGGAGCTCGACAATGAAGTCCATGGAAAGATGTGTCCAAGGATGCTCACCATTAGCAATAGGTTGAAGAAGACCCACAGGAAGACGTTGAGGAGTCTTATTCTGTGCACAAACTGAGCAGGAGGCAACATATGCAGCAACATCAGAACGAAGAGCTGGCCTCCAGAATTGTTGAGTGACAGACCAAATCATTTTGTTCTTTCCTGGGTGACCTGCGGATGTAGGATAGTGGTAAGTGTGGAAAAGTTTAGTTCAAAGATTCTCAGGAACAAAACACTTACCATTAGGTTTCTCAGGAGGTGAATTGGTTTGTGCAGCCAGGATCTCCTCCCCCAAGGGAGAAGTCAAATTAGTACTTATGGAAGCCAAAATATGGTCAGGAGGTATAACTGGAGTAGGTAGAGACTCCTCCTTGGACAGAGGCAAAAATTGTCGAGAGAGGGCATCAGCCCTAACATTCTTACTACCAGCCAGGTAGGAGACCACATAATTAAACTGAGACAAAAATAGCGCCCATCTGGCCTGTCAGGGCGACAAATGTTTTGCTTCAGATAGATAAGTTAAATTCTTGTGGTCAGTAAGAATGAGCACTGGCATGCTAGTACCCTCGAAAAGATGCCTCCATTCCTTGAGTGCCAAAATTATGGCCAGCAATTCCCTGTCGCCAATTTCATAATTGCACTCCGCTGGAGATAATTTCTTAGAGAAGAAACCACACGGATGCAAGGAACCATCAGGCGTAGGACGTTGAGACAAGAGGAAACCTACTCCAGTCTCAGACGCAACAACCTCAAGAACGAAAGGCAGGACAGGGTTAGGATGAGCCAGAACTGGAGCAGCAGCAAAGGCAGTCTTAAGACTATCAAAGGCCTTAATGGCAGTAGGTGACCAATGGAGTGGATCATTCTCTTTACGGGTCATGTCTGTGATAGGTTTGACCAAGGAAGAAAAGTTTTTAATAAACTTTCTATAGTAATTGGCGAACCCCAAAAAACGTTGAATAGACCGAAGACCAACTGGGCGAGGCCACTGCAGACCTGCAGATAACTTGTGAGGATCCATGGAGAACCCTGCAATGGAGATAACATAACCTAGGAAAGTTACTTGAGTCTGATGGAACTCACATTTCTCGAGTTTACAAAACAGGCCATTCTCACGTAGTCTCTGAAGAACCCATGTAACATCAGAACGATGAGCCTCAAGTGTGGGTGAGTGTATGAGGATGTTGTCTAAGTACACCACAACACACTGTTGCAACATATCTCGTAGGACATCATTAATAAATTCCTGGAAAACAGCAGGAGCATTACATAGGCCAAAGGGCATTACAAGATATTCATAATGCCCGCTCCTGGTGTTAAATGCTGTTTTCCATTTGTGGCCCTCCTTGATCCTAATGATATTGTACGCTCCTCTCAAATCAAGTTTAGTAAAGACCGTAGCTCCCTTGAGGCGGTCAAAGAGTTCCGTAATGAGCGGAATAGGGTAAGCATTCTTAATGGTAAGACGATTAAGACCCCTATAATCGATGCATGGTCTTAACTCGCCACCCTTTTTCTTCACAAAGAAGAAGCCAACCCCTGCAGGAGAGCAAGATTTGTGGATGATCCCCCACGACAGAGCATCGGCAACATACTCCTCCATAGCACAATTCTCCGCAACAGACAGAGGGTAAACCTGGCCCGAGAAGGAATGGCTCCGGGTTGCAGGTCTATGGCACAATCGTAAGACAGGTGAGGAGGCAACGTACCAGCACGCACCTTGTCAAAAATGTCTAGGAACTCTCGGTACTCCTTTGGCAATTGAGAAACCGAAGACGTGCTCAAGACTTTAACTGGTTTCCGAAGACAAGTGGAAATACATTGCGGAGACCACAACAAAATTTCGGACCTGCACCAGTCGAGACTGGGATTGTGCTTTTGGAGCCAGGGATGACCCAGAATAACCAGAAAATGCAGAGAGTTTATCACCTGGAACTGGAGGGTTTCAAAATGGAGAGCCCCAACAACCATGGATAATGGAGCAGTTTCGTGAGTAACGAGTGCAGGCTGAAGGGGCCTGCCATCAATGGCCTCAATAGCAAACGGAACGGACCGAGTCAAAACAGGAATGGAGTGCTTTGATACAAAAGCACTGTCAATGAAATAGCCTGCAGCACTGGAGTCAACAAGAGCCTGGGTAACTATGGAGGAGTCCACCCAAGAAAGGACAACCATGACAAAGGTTTTTCCTTTAGAGGTTATGGGGACGAGGATAAACCACCCATGGTCTGCCCTCAACAGGACCTTAGGTGTGAGCGTTTACCGGCCGTGAAGGACAAGACTTCAAAAGGTGGCCCTGTAACCCACAATAGAGGCAGAGCCCCTCCCTCCTCCTAAAGGACCTCTCCACCTTGGAGAGACACATGAATCCCAACTGCATTGGCTCAGCAGTACCTATTGACTCGGGACCAGGAGGCATGGGAGGAGAGGGAGGCATGGGTGGGAATGAACACATAGGAGACAACGGAACAGGAGGCTTCCGCAAGTGCTGCTTGAAAGAGGGCCTCTCACTTAGTCTGATGTCAATTAGGATCAAAAAGAAACCAATGCCTCGAGATCTTCTGGTAAATCTCTGGCAGCAACTTCGTCCATAATCGCATCAGAGAGCCCATGAAAGAAGGCGGCAACAAGGGCTTCATTGTTCCAACCTACCTCTGCGGCAAGCGTACGGAACTCAATGGCATACTGAGCAACAGATCTTGTACCTTGCTGAATGGACATGAGTCGTTTAGCAGCAGAAGAGGAGCGAGCCGGAACATCAAATACCCTTCGAAAGGAGGCCACAAATTCAGGGTAATTTGAAATCACAATTTATTAGTCTCCCACAAGGGATTAGCCCAGGCAAGAGATGTGTCAGAGAGTAACGAGATGAGAAATCCCACCTTAGCTCTGTCAGAGGGAAACGCCTGAGGTAACATCTCAAAGTAAATGCCCACCTGGTTCAAAAACCCTCTGCACTGATCGCCTCCATATTGCTGAGGTAGAGGTGCAGAACCGGACATGCTCCTGCTAGGACTAGGTGCAGCAGCGGAAACAGGAGCAGCCATAACTTGCGGGATACTTTGGTCCAAATGTGCAGTGCGAGTCAGCAGGGTTTGCAGGGATAGTGCAAATTGATCCAAACAGTGATCCTGTTCATCCATCCTGGAAATTATGGCAGGTAAAGGTGGATTATTAGCACCATCAGGATTCATGGCCCTTGCGTAATATCAGGGTGCCAGGAATCAGACTGAGACAAGAAGTGCAAATATAATCACACCTTTATAACTAGCAAAAAATAATAAAAAAGTCCACAAATCAAATAACAAGCCAGGAATTAAAACCAGAACTGGTAGTCAGACGAGCCGAGTCAGGAGCCAAAGCGAATAGTCAGACAAGCCGGAATCAAGAACAAGGAGAACAGCAGAGTCAGGAACAAGCCAGGGATCAGGAACCAGGAGGGACGTCAGACAGCCAGGTAATACACAGGAGCTCTCACAAACAGGTCTGAGACAACGCAAGGGCAAAGCAAACTGAACAGAGGCCCGTTAAATAATAAGTGATGATATCACAATTCTGAGACTGCATCCTGTCTAACACGGATCATGTACACCAGTCTGGCCATAAAAGGAAGTGCAGGAAATAAGCAGCATCACACAGTATGTACCAGAGTCAGGAAGAGAGGTGAGTAAAATGGCTGCCAGCAGCACATGGCAAACAGATCAGGGAAAAAACCATGTCAAGTGAAGAGTTTTACTTAAGTATTGAGAGTTCTGGAAGCAGATACTTTTATTATGTACAACCATAAATTAATTAGTAATATAGTATGAGTTTATACATAGTGGGAATAATTGTTATAAGAAAGCATCACTATTTATTTCAAGAGATGCTGAGTAAATTATCACTCGGGAGATGTCTTTAATGAGGAATGGTAAGAGTCTACAACGGGTTGAAAATTAAGTGAAATAGTAGTTATATTTACCAACTAGGACACATAAATACATTTTACACTACTAGAGGAGCTAACTATTAGATTCCATTTGTGCATATTTTGTGCTTTAAGCTGTTATGGCATAATATGTTATACAGGCAAATTGTGATAGACCTCTGTTCTGCTAAAGCAAAATTACTTTTTTATTTTAATATTTCATAAGATAAATATAAAACTCATGAATGTGTATTCCTTATAGGCATTTTTAACTAATTATTCAAATGTATGTGGTACTTGTAAAGCGCGGCTAATCACCCATAAAGGTCTCATTTTATCGACCTTGGAAGGATGAAAGGCTGAGTGGACCTCGCCGGGGATCGAACCTGCAACCCTTGGGTTGTTATAGAGCTCAGTCACAGTGCCTTAGCATGCTGAGCTATTACACACATGATTCAAAAACATTACATTTTCAGCTTTTTTTTTTTTAAAGATTTGTATAAAAAGAGGGAATTCAAATTTCCTTAATCTTTCTAATAACTGATAGTAAAGCATTGCAGCTAACTCACTCAATATTGAGGATGACACCCTGATGTATTTAAGTTACGAACAAGTGCCACAGTTTACAAGTATGATTTCAGTACCATTATTTTGTTACACCAAGAAATTATGATGTTTATTCACACATAAAAAGCTATCACCTAGATTACAAGTTGTGCATTCATGTTTTAATGCTGGAAAAATTGTCATTTCAGCTTTAAAACAGCACCAAAGTCATTATAAGTCTTGTCAGTATAGCTATACCGCAAGCCTTTTAACCTGTAACTCAACGTCAGTCCCGCACACATTAAAATGAAGTTGTTTCATTTGACTTCCATAGCGCAGCCATTACGAGTTTTGCAGTAAGGCTAAAAAGTTTGCGTTGCAGCCTATACCGACAAGTGCCGTTTCACTATCTGAAAACAGTAGTTATGAGTTTTACGCAACAAAACTCTTACATAAAACTCATAACTAAAGTGTTACACAGTAAACTAAACACCCATAAACTACCTATTAACCCCAAAACCGAGGCCCTCCCGCATCGCAAATACTATATTAATGTTATTAACCCCTAATCTTCCGCTCCTGACATCGCCGCCATTAATAACATTTATTAACACCTATTCCGACACTCCCCGACATTGTCGCCACTATACTAAAGTTATTAACCGCCGCCCTCCTGCATCGCAAACATTATTTAATTATTATTGACCCCTAATCTGCTGTTCGCCCACATCGCCCCCACTATACTAAAGTTGTTAAGCCCTACACAGCTGCCACTATAATAAACCTATTAACCCCTAAACTGCAAGCCCCCACAACAAAATATACTAAATTAAACTATCAACCCCTAAACCGAAAGCCCCTCACATTGCAATAAACTCAACTAATAACCCCTAAACCTAACATCCCCCTAACTTTATATTAAAATTACAATTTCCCAATCTTAAATTAAATTAAAACTTACCTGTCAAATTTAAAAACTAAGTTTAAACTAACACTTAAACTAATATAACTATTAAAGTAAAATTAAACTGACTACCAATTTAAGAAAACTTAAACACTTTTTTCAAAATGACAAACTATCTAATTACAAAAAATAAAAGACTAAATTACAAAAAAATAATAAACACTATATTACAAAAAAATACCAAACGAAATGATCAAAAATAATAAAGAATTACACATAATCTAATAGCCCTATACAAATAAAAAGCCCACCCAAAATAAAAAAAAACCCTAGCCTACAATAAACAAACAAATAGCCCTTAAAGCGGCCTTTTGAAGGGTATTGCCCTAAGTTAAACAGCTCTTTTACCTGTAAAAAAAATACAAAGACGGGGGCGGAGCCAGCTACTGAAGCACCCAAGACGTACTATTCCAGAGCTACTACAGTTTGACTATTAAACCTTGATTTTTTGCGTCTTGGAGGCTTATATACCTTTTACCTACATACCCCTTAAGATGGAGGAGTTGCCTACCACACCATTTTTTCCTCTACTGGAGGATCTGATCGCAAAATTTGACAGTCAGTCCTCACAGCTTGAGGTCTACCCATCAAAGAGATGCGTAATAAAGATGGCGTCTCCTACCTTCCCAGCTATGACTCCCCACGCGGCAAACCAGACAGAATACTCAACTGCCTATTCAGCATACTCCTACACGTTCGCAAGAAAGGCAATGCAGAGAGGGCTCCACCAGTACTTTCCCTGAAACGGCAAGTAGAGACCAGATACCGCCAAGCATGGTTGACCTGTTCCATATCCCCACCGCTACCATCGGGAGCTGAAAGATTTATCCTGATAGTCACTGGGCAACATTACCAGCTCTCTCTCACCCCCTCCTTACCTAAGCGAGAAAGCCACTCTCACTCCTAACACTTTCAAGCCTCCAGTTAACCGCTATACAGAACTCTGCCTGCCACGATGATCTCTTCACTACTGGAACATTTGCCGCAACTGTAACGGAGGAAAGCCGTGGGCTGTTATGGAGGCAAGTAAGATAGAAAAGGGGAGCCCATACCGTGGTTGCGGAACAGTTGGTAACTTGTGAACAACACAGTGCCTAAGGCCATTTAAAATCCGCGCAGGTCCTGCACAGCGTTGCGCTGTTCAGCGAGAGACATCGCAAGGTAAGCTGACAGGCATGTATAAGTCAGTAGCCTAGAGGCGACACTCACACCAGCCCCTCCATGTTCTGAAGCACGTAACGGTAGCCCTCCCTCAGATCATGAGTCTCAGTCAAGCGAGCTATTATCTAGTTCTTCATGGATTGATTCAGCACATCTCACCAAGCTGCTGAAAGGCCCTTTTGACCCGGGAGGCTTGCTATTTGCATGTCTGTTACACATTGCACACTTGGGGGACTCCAACATGACCGGGTAGTTTCACACACTACAGGCAGCTCTCCTATGCTGAAGTGGAACTTTTACCTAAAACTGTTTGATGGCCTTGTGTAACGCTATATCCCTATTAATACGTTGCCATACCTATTGCCCTCATGACGCTTATAGCCTGCTGTTGTTAGATCTCTCTAGGCTCACTCAGGGTTGTGATGATGATCTTAAGTCTATATAAAAAGACCCTCCTTGTCTATCTTATCTACCCCAAATGATCTAATGCTAATATTAGCCCTAAAGTTTGAGATGTCATAATGGGGTTGTGTAGCTTCCACCAGTTTTCATGTTAGTAAAACTACATTTTTATTCTGACCAATGGCTTGTAACACTAATCATCTGTTTGTTATTATATTTAGCCAGTTGCATACTATCTATAACCACAGAGTCTGCTTGAACACAGAGTTCTCATATGCCTAGAATCTTTGTTATATAGCCAATTTGGCACTCACTCCTATGTTTCTACCTTATGTGACATATCTACCATACCGCCCTGTCTATACTAACTTAGACCCATATACCCCACGGTATTCTGGTTCCTACCTAGTTTGTTTATTTATTAATAATATATATTTAAAATCTCTCCAGAAGGATAACTATGACAGCTGATATCATTATACTAAGAATCCTTTTCTGTGGTTAGGTTACATACCATGTGGACTGCTGCGCCCTTACCCCTCACTATAGTGTATACTGCTCTCTGCATACAGAGGCCATTCAGCTTCTACATGGTATACATGTCTATAGTATAACAAGTTGTGTCTTTTTTGATACTTTCTATTTAGATGGATGACTGTTTGTTTTATTTTTGTTATTGTTTTTTTTTTTTTTTCTAGGGTATACAGAATAATTCAGTTATCTGGTATATATTTAAGCAGACTCATTCAGATTTTATCACTCCCTCCCCAGGAATCTAGCCCACTCTATATTATGTAGGATACATCTAACTATGTATGTTCATGTTGGTATTGGTAGGTCTTTGTATGTGTCTTTATGTATATTCATAACTAAGTATAGGTATGTGTCTCTATATATACATGCGCACAAACACTAATGTTTACACTATGGCTTCAAGAGCGAGGAAACCCATGAGCACTCATAGGAGAGTTCTGTGCGGATTTAGACATTGACCTGTGACAGCTGTAAAGCTCTAATTCTCCCAATTTTTTATGGGATCTGATAGGCATCTCTCTTATGTCTCTACAGATGAAGCTTTATAGATGTAACATAGGTGATGAATAAACCCATTTAGCTATTCATTGAGAATTGCAATGGCTCTTCTACTTTACGACAGTTATTTAAACAGTAAATCATCCCTGAGGAGTCCGCTTTGATAACTATTACGACATGACTTTCCATTATCCTCCCCATAATATTTTCACATCTAATATGGCTTCGTCCCCCATCCCCCCCCCCTTTACTTCACCTAGAGCGGCTCTTGCCCGCTGCATTCCCTTTCCCCCTTCCCCGCTAACTCGGTCCAAAAGTGGCCGAACCAAATTAGGCCCACACTGCCCTAAATGATGTTCCATGTCACTTCTTATTAGCAATGTGGGAAACATATTACCTGCTAATATAATATAAAAATGAGGTTCCAATTATCCTTTATTTACAAACAGGTTTTATTTATCTTGTTATATAAATGTTCATCTATTACTTGCTCCAAGTCTATGTATCTGCATTCTTACAGTGTTAATACTAGATAGCGATGTATAATCTATTGTCATTGTACTTATTTACATATATCGTTACACGGCAATTACACTTGGAGCTAGTATTTCTCGCCTTCTTTGTTTAAGTTTTAGAGATGAAATGTCTTTCTCAATACCATGTTATTATTGTTATTGGATGAATATTGTGTGTACATTTTTTTCCATAACCTCAATAAAAAAATAAATTTAAAAAAAAAAAAAAAAAAAATACAAAGACCCCCCAACAGTAAAACCCACCACCCAACCAACCCCCCAAAATAAAAAAACCTAACTCTAACAAATACCTAAGCTACCCATTGCCCTGAAAAGGGCATTAGTATGGACATTGCCCTTAAAAGTGCATTTAGCTCTTTTGCCTTGCCCTGAAAAGGGCATTTAGCTCTTTTACGAAAAGCCCAAACCCTAAAAAAAAAAAACATCCAAAAAACCTTAAAAAATCCTAACACTAACCCCCGAAGATCCACTTACAGTTGCTGAAGTCCCACTTGAAGGATCTTCATCCCGGTGGCTCCATTTTCATCCTGGTGGCATCTTCAATCTTCATCCCGGCGGTGTCTTCTATCTTCATCCCGTCGGGCGCAGAGTGGGTCCATCCTGAACAGCCGGTGTGGAGCTTCCTCTTCATACGGTCGCCGCCGTATACTAAATCTTCAATGCAAGGTACACAATTCAAAATGGCGTCCCTTTCATACCTATTGGCTGATTTGATTTTGGAAATTCAAATCAGCCAATAGGATGAGAGCTACTGAAATCCTATTGGATGTTCAAATCAGGATTTCAGTTGCTCTCATCCAATTGACTGATTTGAATTAGCAAAATCAAATCAGCCAATAGGAATGCAATGGACGCCATTTTGAATCATGTACCTTGCATTGAAGTTTCAGTATACGGCGGCGACCATATGAAGAGGATGCTCCGTGCCAGATGTCTTCAGGATGGACCTGCTCCGCGCCGCCGGGGTGAAGATTGAAGACGCCGCCGTGATGAAGATAGAAGATGCCGCCTGGATAAAGATTAGGCCGCCTGTCGCCTGGATGAAGATGGAGCCACCTGGATGAAGATGGAGCCGCCAGAAAGAAAGATCCCTCAAGTGCGACTTCAGCAACTGTGAGTTGATCTTTGGGGGTTAGTGTTAGGATTTGTTAAACTTTTTTGGGTTTTTTTTTTTTTTTTTATTTAGGGTTTAGGCTCTTCAATGCCCATACAAATGCCCTTTTCAGGGCAATGGGTAGCTTAGTTTTTTTAAGATAGTTTTTTTTTTATTTTGTGGGTTTAAGGGGGTGGGGGTTTGTAATGTTAGTGGGTCTTTTCAGGTAAAAGAGCTGTTTAACTTAGGGCAATGCCCTACAAAAGGCCCTTTTAAGGGCTATTGGTAGTTTATTCTAGATTAGGTTTTTTATTTTGGGATGTTTTTTTTTTTTTAAATGGGTATTAGAATAGGAATTTTTTTATTATCTTTGATAATTTGTTATTTTGTGTAATGTATTTTTTTCTTTTTGGGATGGGTTTTTATTTCTAGATTAGGGCTTGGGTATTTCATAAAAGAGACAAATGCCTTTTTAATAGCAGGAAAAAGAGCTAAATGCCCTTTTAAGGGCAATGCCTATACAAATTCCCTTTTCAGGGCAATGGGTAGATTAGGTTTTACTTTATTTTTATTTTGTGGGTTTGAGGGGTTGTATACTGTGAGGGGGTGCTTGTTTTGTTTTGTAGCAAAAGAGCTGTTAACTTTAGATTAGGCTTTTTTATTTTGGGGTGTTTTTTTTTAAAGGGAATTAGAATAGAAATACTTTTTATTCCTTTAGATAATTTTGTTTGTTATTTTTTGTAATTTTAGTGTTTTTTATTTTTTGTAATAATAGGTTTTAGTGTAAGGCAGCTTAGATTTTATTTCACAGGTAAGTTTGTATTTATTTTAACCAGACAGTTAGTAAATAGTTAATAACTATTTACTAACTAGTCTACCTAGTTAAAATAAATACAAACTTACCTGTGAAATAAAAATAAAACCAAAACTAGCTACAATACTAGTTATATTGTAGCTAGCTTGGGTTTTATTTCACAGTTAAGTTTGTATTTAGTTTTAAATAGGTATTATTTAGTTAATAATTGTAATTTAAATTTAGCTCTATTTTAATTATGTTAAAGTTAGGCGATGTTAGGGTTAGGGTTAAGTTAGGGTTAGGTTTAGGGGTTAATATAGTTTAATTTAGGTTGTTGCAATGCGGGGGGGCTGGAGGTTTAGGGGTTATTAGGTTTATTTAGTGGTAGTTATGTAGAAAGCCAAAGGTTTAGGTGTTAATAACTTTATTTAGTGGCGGCGATGTCAGGGAGCGGTGGAATAGGGGTTAATAGATTTCTTATAGTGTGGGCGATGTTGGTGTGCGAGCGAATAGGGGTTAATAACTTTAAAAAACTTAGGGGTTAATAACATAAAAAACTTATTTATGCAATATTCATTTTTAATAAAGTGTTATACTGTGTATTTACTGTAAATATTTGACATTCCAATGCACATAGCAAAATATGTTCTATGTATTTTAAATAGATATTCCCATATATCTATCTATCTATCTATCTATCTATCTATCTATCTATATATATATATATATATACACACCTATGTATAATATTCGATATGTATAGCTATAAATGTATTTTGTGCAAAGAAATATGTATTTATGAATAAATATAATATTTTCTGCTATGTGAGGAACAATGGAATATGAAATATTTATATTTTCATGTCGGGCTAGTGCACTTGAGAAATTGGATCGGATTTGCGTGCGAGTAGGGTGTTTTTATTTTTTACTTTTTTGCTCTATTGAGTTCTATGGGGGAATACGTTATCGTTAGTTCAATATTCTAAGTTTGTCTTTCTATGCATGTCGGTTAACGCGCAAGCAAAAAACAGTTTTGTAATATGAGCGCTACCCGACACAGGCAAAAAGCTTACCTCTAGCAAAGTTAGCGCTCGAGCAGGAACGTTAAATACCACTCCTTTTGTAATCTGGCCCAATAGTGTTTAAATTTAAAGGGTCATGAAATACATTTTTTTTTATTTCGTGAACCTGACAGACAAATGTGTAAGAACTTTTGAATTTACTTCTATTACCTAATTTGCTTCAGTTTCTTGGTGTTCTATGTTGAAGGAGCAGTAATAAATAACTGGGAGCTGAAATGCAATGGCAAGAGGCATATATGTGCAGCCACAAAAGCTTCTGAGCCTATTTAGGTATACAAAATGATAGAAAGCGAACAAAACAAATTAGATAATAAAAATACATTGGAAAGTTATATAAAAGTGCATGAAAGAAAAAAATTGTGTTTCATGTCCCTTTAAGTAGCAACAAACAAACAAACAAAAATAAAAGCTAAAAATCAGGTTAGCACAGTGGTGTGAGAAAGGCTTAGCAGTGAAAGGGTTAATGTAGCTAATAAAGAGTTAAATAGTTTAAAACATTATTAGCCTTCGTTAATTGAGTATTCTTAAAGGGACATATAGATTATATTATAAAATGTTATTACATAAATATTACAGCCAAAGGAACTCCCTGTCCAGCTAACTCTGGAATTGTCAGGCATTTTTAATGTAGAAAAAAATATGCAAAAGTTCAACATTCTTTGTAAAAGAGACACAGAAATATACAGAGTATAATCCATATTTGTTAAAGTTACAAAGAAATAGTCAAAGAACAATCAGAATTTGTAATATCATATTCATAATTTTAAAGGTGAAATATACCTAAAGAAAGAAATTGCAATTGATTTCTATTTGAAGGGGTGGCCATCTTCTTTAGTCACGTCTGAAGTGATTTTTCATGCTGTAGGCATAACTCAGTGGAGAAAACCTTACTTTAGATGAATGTTTCTGTTTCTCTTATTTTTATCATGTCTTCCATGAAATTGAATGAAGGTCAGCAACTATAAATAGAAGAGGTCCGGAATTCCAGAGCCTATCACGTTTTGCTATTTGATTGGTGTTCCTCAAGAGAGAAGTAAATATCCTACTCTTTTATCTTTGATTCCCAGTTTAAATTATTTCTAGGAGCTCAGGTACTCACTCTATGGCTAATTGTTTTATATATCTTTGCAAGAGCCAGAGAAATTTTAGAAATAGTTTCCTGATAAAGTAAAGGCTACATATGTCCATCAAATTCTCCCACTTGAGCTAGAATATTGTTTATAAATATTATAATTTAAAGGAACATAAAACCCAAAATCTTTGTTATGTGATTCAGATGCAATTTTAAACAACTTCCAATTTACTTATTTTATCTAATTAGCTTTGTTCTCTTGGTATCCTTTGTTGAAAAGCATACACATGTAGAATCAAGAGCAGTAATGCACTACTAGGAGCTAGCCTCTGATTGGTGGATGCACATACATGTCACTGGCTCACCCAATGTGTTGAGCTAGCTCCCAGTGGTAGTAGAATGCTGCTCCTTCAACAATAGATACAAAGACAATGAACCATATGTGATAATAAAAGCAAATTGGAAAGTTATTTAAAATGGTATGATCTATGTAGTTTCATGTCCCTTTAAAGCCTTTTATTATTCAGAACCCCCCCAATTAACCATTTTTTAATTTATATCTGACATTTTCAAAAGGATCAGATTACCCAAATAAGCTCAGACTATGGGGCCTTTTTATCATTGGTCTGTCCGACATGATTTGCATACGCTGTCTACATTTATCAATGCACAAGCAGTTCTTGGGAACTGCTTGTGCAATACTGCCCCCTGCAGATTTGCAGCCAATCAGCCACTAGCAGGGGGTGTCAATCTGCCCGATCATATGAAATTGGGCGGATTTATGTCTGCAGCGTCAGAGCAGGCGGACCAGTTATGGAGCAGCGGTTTCCGGCAAGCATGAAGACTTGTGCGGAAACATGGGGATCAGGCGCCATTCAGCTCTTGATAATTCAGCCCTTTGAGTGGTCCATAACTCTATTCAAATAAAAGAGTGGATAAGAGAGTTGAAAACAGTAACATTTTAATGCTATTTTTGTCTTTTTTTCCCTGGAGGAAGACCAGAGATATATAAAGATGGTTACTCTCTTGCATTAGTATCCATAGACTATACTGAAAAATAGAAGTGTGTTTTCCATTACCCCATTGGACCAGTCTTGCTACACTTTATGGGCCATAGATAACAAGAAAATGTAGTGTAAGGGTTCAGTTACTATATCTTGCTTACCAAAATATCTTGAAAGAACATTGAAAAAATGCCTTAGCTTTTTGTAATGGCTCTTATAGTATATTTTGTTTTATAAGTGAACATCCTTGGCAATGTTGCAGAAGTTATTTTAGCATTGCACATTCAAGAATATTCTTCCTGTGGCTTATTTCTCCCAAAATGTCTTTGGTGCAAAATCAAATTATATCTGTATTCATTAACTATTAGCAGAAAAAATTGTTATTCAGTAATATATGCATCTGTCAACGGGAACTGTTCCTCCATTTACAGATATAATTCACCAAAAAACGTATCTACCTGCAACGTACCTACACAATATATCCTCTTCAGACAAACTTTGTATATGTATGTTTAGTTTCAGATGACATATTGCCCAATCTAAAAAAAGTGGCAAAGCGAAAGAGTTGTTCTGGTCTTTATGATGCTAATACCTTTTGATGCCATACTCTATTCAAGTTAACATAAATTATGTTCCCAAATAATAATTTGGGCAACCCCCTTTTATTCACAAAATCCTGTTACAAGCACAGAGGAACTTTTGTTGTGGATTAAAATAAATAATTTCATAAGATATCCAATCCAGGGGCCTAATCTCATTTGTTTTAGATGCCTACTGTTTACCTGTTACTTCTAACTACACTACAAACTGCATCACAGTATCATCTTTATATTGGTGGACCTATTTTATAACATTTCTTACTTTATCCCTCTGCATCATTTATTTCGGAGGGTAACATCTCAGCTTTCATTGTGTTTCTAGTGCACTAACAATTTTATAAAATATACACAAAACATATTATATTGTAATTGTCAACTGTCCAAACAAGAAGATTGTTTAAATACGGTTCTTTTGCTCTATGTACATGATGATACTGCTTTAAGCTAATCATTTTGCCACTCTACCAGTAGAGGTTATAGTTGTCTAAAGTTAAAATGAGCACTCTTTGCTATTCAATGTCATATCTGCCCAGCATATTCCCACTAGTCCTTCTGTATTTTTTATTTCACACCAGAAAAATGCTGAGGGTAGTTCTTTGGAATGATGCCTCTCCAACCCTCTTTAAATGTTTTATTTGATTCTATTACATATCAATAAGGGGGTGCATCTCTCCTTCATGTGTATTTCACCTCTGGCTGGGGGAAATATGTGAGACAAATTAGTTGTTGGGATGGAGCCTAGAGCAGTATGAAACAAATATCCCAATGATACCCATATACTATGTTTTTCTAAAACACAGATCAATAGACTGCCACAATTATGTGCTATAGTAGGAAGGGCCATGGACTCTAGGTTTAATTACAATCTCTAATAGACAGGCGCTTTCAGATTTGGACAACTGTAAAAAATATTTTTTTTCCAAATTTATTGCGTTCATTGGAAAATGATTAAAGATCCTTTAACATAAAAAAAAGAACAAAGAATGATTGCACGCAATAAAAAAATTAGATATAGCTAAAACTATTATTCTAAAAGAGAGAAAGGCTTTTCTGCAGACACAAATTGCTTTTTTTTTGCAGGAGGAAAAGGCTTCATATTTACAGTTTTACACTATTCAGTAGAGATCCAGCATTGTCTTTGTCACTTAGTAAATTCCGGTGTCAGCCAAGTGTATAAGCTTTACTTTTGTTTTTAACAATCCTGACTCCATTAAAATAAATTAATTTCAAAAACAATATTGTTTTTTGGGCTTCTGCTGTTTTGTAGCAGTAGCCCTGGCTAAGTTTAATTTTCTGTCTAGATGCTCCTCTGCTGCCTTCATGACAATTAGTCTGAGCACATGCCTAATCTCTACCATTACCTTTAATCAAGAGTATTTGCATAAAATGATCTATCGTGCTGTTCTGTTTTTTTGTAATGAATTCAAATGCAGATACAGTCAGAGGCGAATTTCTGCTTCAAATGTTCAACAAACTAATTCAGGATGCTATTATTGTTTATGTTCAGCTTCATTATCAAATTTAAAGTTTTTATTGGAATGTTAGGTAAATATATTATTAAAGGAACAGTCAACACTGAAAATAATTTTACCTAAAGAATTTAATTGCCCCCTTTTGAAACAAAGCGTATCACTGCTTCACAATTCAGACTCCATCTTCTGTGACTTATCCTGCAATTGAAAGTGTATTGTGACCGTTTAAAATGGCCATGAATCTCCTCCCCATCAATTCTTCTCCAATCCTAGTATTCGATCACAGCCAATCAAATCCGTCTCCACGGTAAAATTGATGTGAACGCGTCCGCCGATTGCGCATGCGCGTTTGTAAATTGCGCATGCACTTTTTCTCACAGGTACGCTTCCTAAAACTTTCCCCTGCACTTCCTCTTTCAAGCAGTGAGTATAGCGATACTGCACATGCGCATTCGACACTCACCGGCATAGTGACATCACGCTCAATATCGTGCACGGACTCAGGACGAAAAAATAATAATATTTGAATCAAGGAAGAGAGGGGGAGGAGTTTGGAGGCCATTTGTATTTGAAAAAAGACGAATAACAGTGAGATGTTTCAACGGTAACACATAAGGATGGGTAAGCATAGCAGGCTGCATTGAGATTTAAATTATACATTAGTTTGTAATTGATTCAATGATTATTAGTGTTGACTGTCCCTTTAACTCATTAAGTGCTAAAGGGCCTTTATCACTTATTAAGTAAATACACAAAAACTAATTTATTGTTTAATATTACAGGTGTGTAGTATCATATATAAAAAGAAATGCATATTGTATTATATGGTGCATTCTCTACAGTGAGAGCCATCACAGCACATAATCAATAAATGCATTTGCTTTACTTTAAATGTCTCATCCATTGCCTTAACAGCAGTGACACAGATACATTTTAATGTGGCACCAGGTAAAGCTGAACACATTAACAAAATTGCATTGCGTTTTGATATGTCCAAGTTTAGATCTAACCAGAATTATTTTTATAACATTAGCTACATCCCCATTGGCTTTCTCTAGAGTTCTATGTCAGTTACAACTCAAATTTCTATCTTTTTCAGTAATGACAGTTTAAAGTCTGCATGCTTTAATCAGGCATTTAGATACATCTCACATTTCAAAGAAATTCAAAGCTCATTTTCATAGGACATAAAATAAATATGCTCTTTAAGTATTCACATTTTCATGATAAACTATTTTATCATAGATGTGACAAGGCATAAATGTAATTAATAACATGTAGTAATATATTATATGCCCATGGTGCTGGAACATACTGTATCTTTCTGAAAGTCCTTGAGCTAACAGGACTTTGAAATGTTGATGTTTAGAGACATCTAGTGGCAAAGTTTATTTTTTTTTATTTTATAAGTTTGCTAGATATAGGTTGTATTTTGACTCAGCATTCCAGCATCTTAACATTTTTGTTTGTGTTAACACATTTTAATTATAATTAGAATACTTGAATAAGATTTATTGACTATGCTAGCAGAGCTAGAAATATGTAATGATTTCCCATTCTTAAATTGATGATACATAGAGACATAGTGCGTCATTAAATGCAAAATAAGTTCAAGGATGATCAATACATTGAAGAGCAAAGAAACAATAAAAAATTACTTTGTGTAATGCTTTAAATGTTGGTTTAGTTTAAGTCACATAATCTAGGACTTATTGTTATATAATGTAAGCAATTTGCTGACCTTGTATGTAAAATGCTATTGATTTTCTATCTTACTGGTATATGTGAAGAAAAATGCAAGCACTCTAAGCTAAAAGCAGAATGAGCCTTTAATTGGCAGATCAGTATATAGTAAAGCATTGTAGGGCATACAAAATATGCAAAAATGGCTTTTATGGTAGAATATACTTTTCAATATTTAATTATTTTTTATATTTCAAACAGAGATAGCTGCTTACCAATATAAGTAGCATCCCTCAGAGCCTGTTACAGAGCTCCCAAACCTCTCACAGGATTGTCATGGTAAGGAAACTTTGCAGTGCTGACTATGCCATAGCCACTTCTCTCCTATAGAAGTCCCAGTTTATATAATTAAAAAAAAAAAGGTAGAGTTTTTTTAACCATTCCCCAGATCGCCCCCAATCCAGCACTTGTTATTCCTTACCTGCCCACTTAATACTTGTATGCTACTGATCATCATGACTCCACCCACTAAATGCCTTTCACTCCCTCCATGGGTCTCCCTGAATCATGCTAAACCTCTCAGTCCTGAATTGGATTTGAGAAAAGTTGACAGGTATGCTAATTAGGTGGCCATGCAATGAAGTTGCAGGACAACCTATTGTTATTGTTAGGATTATTATTAGGTGGCCATGCAACGAAGTTGCAGGACAACCTATTGTTATTGTCAGGATTATTATTATTATTTATTTTTTAGGTGGCCATGCAACAAAGTTGCAGGACAACCTATTGTTATTGTCAGGATTATTATTAGGTGGCCATGCAACGAAGTTGCAGGACAACCTATTGTTATTGTCAAGATTATTATTATTATTATTTTTTTTATTATTATTATTACGCCACTTATTCAAGTGCTTATAAAAACAACAGCATAACTCAAAAACTCATGAAACTTGGCACTATGCTAAAGATCTATGCTGTGCATAATCCTATGCAAAATAAATCTCATAGGTCATGTGATCTAGCAGCCATATTGCTTTTTGCGACAAATTTCGACAACCGCTTGAAAATCTTCTTCTCCAGAACCGCTTATGTTACAGCTGTGAAACTTACTGTGTGTACTGCTGTACTGACCTAGAATAAAGTTTGTTCAAGAGAAGTGATTTAGTCACATGACCTAGCTGCCATTTTGAATTGTGCGAAAATCTTTAAACATCTTCTTCTCTGCAACCACTAAGTGCAATGAAGTGCAATTTTGCACATGTGCTCCTTGCAAGGTCCTCTACCAAGTTTGTTCAAACTGCGAATTTTCCATAATCAACATGGCTGCTATGAGCCATTCGCCTTTTTATCGCTGTTTAATTGCGTAAATTTGCACTTTATGCATTATGTTTACACTATTTAATTATATTACAGTGTAGCAGACACATGAGTACACATAGTCATGACCCCTAAAGGCAATATTGCAGTAAAAATTTGAACTGCGCAGTCGCCGTCGTGAAATAAAACATTTGCAAATTTTCATAAAACGTCTGCAAATTGTAGAGGTCTATAGTGAGCATTAGTATGTGCAATTTGAAAGCCATACAATGCATAGCTTGGCGGCCATTTTGTTTCGTATGCGCTTTTTTTAAAAACTACAAAAATCTTCTTCTCTGAAACCGCTTATGGCACAGACTTGAAATTTTGTTTACAGATTTATCTTATGACTAACATTCAGATTTGTTCAAGAGAAGTTGATATGTCATGTGGTTTGGCAGCCATTTTGAATTGTTCAAAAACGCTTAACGATATTTTTAAATTAATAATAAAACAAAAACCGTTTTACAAAAATGCTTTATTTTTGCCATGTTTATTGAGATCTATGGTGACAATTATTGTGCATAATATGGAGGCTGTATATCATAAGATCTGGCAGCCATTTTGTTTTATGCGAATATTTCGAAAATCTATTTTCTCTGCAACTGCTTATGTTAGAACTGTGAAACTTGCTATATAACCTTATATTGTGACCTAGAGTCACAGTTATTCATGTTGAAGGAATTGGTCACAAGCTGTGGCAGCCATATTGGTTTACGAGAAAATTTCGAAAATGTGTTTTCTTTCCAACCGCTTATGTTAAAGCTGTGAAATTTGCTGTATAACCATATATTGTCACCTAGAGTTACATCTGATCGTGATGAAAGTATTAATCATATGGTGGGGCAGCCATCTTGAAAAACGCAAACATTTGGAAAATGTGTTTTCTTTCCAACTGCTAATGTTAGAATTGTAAAAACTTCTATAAAGCTTTATATTGTGACTTAGCTGCTTGTATGCCATTGCAAAGTCGATGCGCACGGCCACCTCTATCGCTGCTTGCAGCTATATTTATTATTATTATTTTTTTTTTATTATTATTATTATTATTATTATTATTATTCCGCCACTTTTTCTATTGCCCATAACTTTTGAACTGCTAAAGCAAAGCTCTTGAAATCAGGTATGCTGGTACAGCCTATTGCTCTGCTACATCTCATGCAATATTGAACTCATAGGTCATAAGGTTACGCAGCCATATTGCTTTTTGCGACAAATTTTGAGAAACGCTTAATAATCTTTATCTCTGGAACTGCTAATGTTACAACTTTGAAACTTGCTGTGCTCAGTGCTGCTATGAACTATATTTGCCATTGCTCAACAGAAGTGCCGTGGTCACATGATGTAGCAGCCATCTTGCATTTTGCAAAAATCTTTAAACATCTTCTTCTCTTAAACCGCTTAGTGCAATAAAGCGCAATTTTGCACATATGCTCCTTGCAAGGTCCTCTACCAAGTTTGTTAAAATTGTGATTTTTCCATAATCAACATGGCTGCTGTGAGACATTAATCTTTTTATCGCCATTTAATTGCGTAATTTTGCAATTTATACATTAGTTTTACAATATTTAACAATATTAGAGTGTAATAGACACATGATTACACGTAGTCATAACCCTTAAAGACAATATTGCAGTTAAAATTCGGATTGCTCAATCGCCTTTGTGAAATAAAACATTTGCAAATTTTCATGAAACTTCTGCAAATTGTAGAGGTCTATAGTGAGCATTAGTATGTGCAATTTGAAAGCCATACATTGCATAGCTTGGCGGCCATTTTGTTTTGTATGCGCTGTTTTTAAAAGCTACAAAAATCTTTTTCTCCTAAACCGCTTATGGCACAGACTTGAAATTTTGTTTACAGAGTTATCTTATGACTAACATTCAGATTTGTTCAAGAGAAGTTGATACGTCATGTGGTTTAGCAGTCATTTTGAATTGTTCAAAATTGTTTAACGATATATTTAAATTAATATTAAAACAAAAACCGTTTTACAAAAATGCTTTATTTTTGCCATGTTTATTGACATCTATAGTGAGCACTATTGTGCGTAATATGGAAGGTGTATATCTTACGATCGGGCAGCCATCTTGGTTTACGCGAAAATTTCGAAAGTCTATTTTCTCTGTAACCGCTTATGTAAGAACTGTGACATTTGCTGTATAAACTTATATTGTGACCTAGATTCACAATTGCTCATTAGGAGAGAATCAGTCACATGATGCTGCAGCAATATTAGTTTTATTTTTATCGTAATTATTTATAATTCAATACTGCCTCTTTTTATTCAATTCTTTGCAACTGCTTATGTTAAAGCTGTGAAATTTGCTGTGTAGCTATATATTGTGACTTTGCAGCTTGTATGCTTTGCAAAGGTTATGCACATGGCCACCCTGCACATGGCTGCTGTGAGACATTAACCTTTGTATTGCCATTTAATTGCGTAATTTTTCACTTTATACATTAGTTTTACAATATTTAACAATATTACAGTGTAATAGACACATGATTACACATAGTCATAACCCTTAAAGACAATATGCAGTTAAAATTCGCATTGCGCAGTCGCCTTCGTGAAATAAAACATTTGCAAATTTTAATGAAACTTAGGCAAATTGTAGAGGTCTATAGTGAGCATTAGTATGTGCAATGTGAAAGCCATACATTGCATAGCTTGGCGGCCATTTTGTTTCGTATGCGCCATTTTTAAAAACTATAAAAATCTTCTTCTCTGAAACCGCTTATAGGACAGACTTGAAATTTTGTTTATAGAGTTATCTTATGACTAACAGTCATATTTGTTCAAGAGAAGTTGATACGTCATGTGGTTTGGCAGCCATTTTGAATTGTTCAAAATTGCTTAACGATATATTTAAATTAATAATAAAACAAAAACTGTTTTACAAAAATGTTTTATTTTTGCCATGTTTACTGACATCTATAGTGAGCACTATTGTGCATAATATCGAGGCTGTATATCTTACGATCGGGCAGCCATCTTGCTTTACGCGAAAATTTCGAAAGTCTATTTTCTCTGCAACCGCTTATGTAAGAATGGTGTGATTTGCTGTACTGTCTTATATTGTGACTTAGATTCATAATTGCTCATTAGGAGAGAATCAGTCACATGATGCGGCAGCAATATCGGTTTTATGTTTATCGTAATTATTTGTAATTCAATACTGCCTCTTTTGAGTCAATTGCTCACAAAACACAAATTACTTATGCTAAACTCTTGAAATCAGGTATGCTGGTACAGCCTATTGCAATGCTACATCTCATGCAATATTGAACTCATAGGTCATAAGGTTACGCAGCCATATTGTTTTTTGCGACAAATTTCGAGAAAAGCTTAAAAATCTTCAGCTCTGGAACTGCTTATGTTACAACTTTGAAACATGCTGTGCTCAGTGCTGCTATGACCTAGATTTGCCATTGTTCAACAGAAGTGCCTTGGTCACATGATGTAGCAGCCAACCTGCATTTTGCGAAAATCTTTAAACATCTTCTTCTCTTAAACCGCTTAGTGCAATAAAGCGCAATTTTGCACATATGCTCCTTTTAAGAACCTCTACCAAGTTTGTTAAAATTGCGATTTTTCCATAATCAAAATGGCTGCTGTGAGACATTAACCTTTTTATCGCCATTTAATTGCGTAATTTTGCACTTTATACATTAGTTTTACAATATTTAACAATATTACAGTGTAATACACACATGATTACACATAGTCATAACCCTTAAAGACAATATTGCAGTTAAAATTTGCATTGCGCAGTCGCCTTCGTGGAATAAAACATTTGCAAATTTTTATGAAACTTGTGCAAATTGTAGAGGTCTATGGTGAGCATTAGTGTGTGTAATATGAAAGTCATACATTACACAGTGTGGCGGCCATTTTGTTTCGTATGAGCTGTTTTTAAAAACTACAAAAATCTTCTTCTCCGAAACCGCTTATGGCACAGACTTGAAATTTTGTTTACAGAGTTAGCTTATGACTAACATTCAGATTTGTTCAAGAGAAGTTGATACGTCATGTGGTTTGGCATCCATGTGGTTTCGTGAAATAAAACATTTGCAAATTTTCATGAAACTTCTGCAAATTGTAGAGGTCTATAGTGAGCATTAATATGTGCCATTTGAAAGCCATAAATTGCATAGCTTGGCGGCCATTTTGTTTCGAATGCGCTGTTTTTAAAAACTACAAAAATCTTCTTCTCCGAAACCGCTTATGGCACAGACTTGAAATTTTGTTTATAGAGTTATCTTATGACTAACATTCAGATTTGTTCAAGAGAAGTTGATACTTCATGTTGTTTGGCCGCCATTTTGAATTGTTCAAAAATGCTTAACGATATTTTTAAATTAATAATAAAACAAAAACTGTTTTACCAAAATGCTTTATTTTTGCTATGCTTATTGACATCTATGGTGACAACTATTGTGCATAATATGGAGACTGTATATCATATATTCTGGCAGCCATTTTGTTTTTTGCGAAAATTTCGAAAATCTATTTTCTCTGCAACCACTTATGTTAGAACTGTGAAACTTTATGTATAACCTTATATTGTGACATACAGTTACATCTGTTCATGTTGATAGTATTGGTCACATGGTATGGCCGCCATCTTGAATAGTGCAAAAACTTTGAAAATGTGTTTTCTTTGCAACCGCTTATGTTAAAGCTTTGAAATTTGCTGTATAACCATATAATATGACCTAGATTTACATCTGTTCATGCTGAAAGTATTGGTCATATAGTGTGGCAGCCATCTTTAAAAACGCAATAATTTCAAAAATGTGTTTTCTTTCCAACTGTTTATCTTAGAACTGCAAAAACTTGCTTTATAGCTATATATTGTGACTTAGCTGCTTGTATGCCATTGCATAGGCAATGCGCTTGGCCACCTCTATTGCTGCTTGCAGCTATATTTAGGTGGCCAGGCAACAAAGTTGCAGGACAACCTATTGTTATTGTCAAGATTATTATTATTATTATTATTATTTTTTTTATTATTATTATTATTATTATTATTATTCCGCCACTTTTTTCAAGTGCTTATAAAAACAACAGCATAACTCAAAAACCCATGAAACTTGGCACAATGCTAAAGATCTATGCTGTGCATAATCCTATGCAACCTAAATCTCATAGGTCATGTGATATAGCAGCCATATTGCTTTTTGCGACAAATTTCGACAACCGCTTGAAAATCTTCTTCTCCAGAACCGCTTATGTTACAGCTGTGGAACTTGCTGTGTGTACTGCTGTATTGACCTAGAATAAAGTTTGTTCAAGAGAAGTGATTTAGTCACATGACCTAGCTGCCATTTTGAAATGTGCGAAAATCTTTAAACATCTTCTTCTCTGCAAGCGCTAAGTGCAATGAAGCGCAATTTTGCACATGTGCTCCTTGCAAGGTCCTCTACCAAGTTTGTTCAAACTGCGAATTTTCCATAATCAACATAGCTGCTATGAGCCATTCGCCTTTTTATCGCTGTTTAATTGCGTAAAGTTGCACTTTATGCATTATGTTTACACTATTTAACTATATTACAGTGTAGCAGACACATGAGTACACATAGTCATGACCCCTAAAGGCAATATTGCAGTAAAAATTCGCACTGCGCAGTCGCCTTTGTGAAATAAAGCATTGGCAAATTTTCATAAAACTTCTGCAAATTGTAGAGGTCTATAGTGAGCATTAGTTTGTACAGTTTTAAAGCCATACAATGCATAGCTTGGCGGCCATTTTGTACCGTATGCGCTGTTTTTAAAAACTATAAACATCTTCTTCTCCGAAACCGCTTAAGTCACACACTTGAAATTTTGTTTATAGAGTTATCTTATGACTAACATTCAGATTTGTTCAAAAGAAGTTGATAGGTCATGTGGTTTGGCAGCCATTTTGAATTTTTCGAAAACGCTTAACGATATTTTTTAATTAATAATAAAACAAAAACCGTTTTACAAAAATGCTTTATTTTTGCCATGTTTATTGAGATCTATGGTGACAATTATTGTGCTTAATATGGAGGCTGTATATCATATGATCTGGCAGCCATTTTGTTTTATGCGAAAATTTAGAAAACGTGTTTTCTTTCCAAACGCTTATGTTAAAGCTGTGAAATTTGCTGTAAAACAAAATCTTGTGACCTAGAGTTACATCTCATCATGATGAAAGTATTGGTCATATGGTGGGGCAGCCATCTTGAAAAACGCAAACATTTTGAAAATGTGTTTTCTTTCCAACTGCTAATGTTAGAATTGTAAAAACTTCTGAAAAGCTTTATATTGTGACTTAGCTGCTTGTATGCCATTGCAATGGCGGTGCGCATGGCCACCTCTATCGCTGCTTGCAGCTATATTATTATTTGTTATTGCTTGTATTATTAAAATTATTTTTCCGCCGTTTTTTTCAAATGCTTATAATAACCACAGCAAAACTCAAAAACTCATGAAACTTGGCACAGTGCTAGAGATCTATGCTGTGCATAATCCTTTGCAACATAAATCTCATAGGTCATGTGATCTAGCAGCCATATTGTTTTTTGCGCCAAATTTTGACAAACGCTTGAAAATCTTCTTCTCCAGAACCGCTTATGTTACAGCTGTGAAACTTGCTGTGTGTACTGCTGTACTGAGCTAGAATAAAGTTTGTTCAAGAGAAGTGATTTAGTCACATGACCTAGCTGCCATTTTGAAATGTGTGTACATTTTTCAACACCTTCTTCTCTGCAACCGTTAAGTGCAATGAAGCGCAATTTTGGACATGTGCTCCTTGCAAGGTCCTCTACCAAGTTTGTTCAAACTGCAAATTTTCCATAATCAATATGGCTGCTATGAGCCATTTGCCTTTTTATCGCTGTTTAATTGCGTAAATTTGGACTTTATGCATTATGTTTACACTATTTAACTATGTTACAGTGTAGCAGACACATGAGTACACATAGTCATGACCCCTAAAGGCAATATTGCAGTAAAAATTCACACTGCGCAGTCGCCTTCGTGAAATAAAACATTTGCAAATTTTCATAAAACTTCTGCAAATTGTAGAGGTCTATAGTGAGCATTAGTATGTGCAATTTGAAATCCATACAATGCATAGCTTGGCGGCCATTTTGTTTCGTATGTGCTGTTTTTAAAAACTATAAAAATCTTCTTCTCCGAAACCGCTTAAGGCACACACTTGAAATTTTGTTTACAGAGTTATCTTATGATTAACATTCAGATTTGTTCAACAGAAGTTGATAGGTCATGTGGTTTGGCAGCCATTTTGAATTGTTAAAAAACGCTTAACGATATTTTTAAATTAATAATAAAACAAAAACCGTTTTACCAAAATGCTTTATTTTTGCCATGCTTATTGAAATCTATGGTGACAACTACTGTGCATAATATGGAGACTGTATATCATATATTCTGGCAGCCATTTTGTTTTTTGCGAAAATTTTGAAAATCTATTTTCTCTGCAACCACTTATGTTAGAACTGTGAAACTTTATGTATAACCTTATATTGTGACATACAGTTACATCTGTTCATGTTGAAAGTATTGGTCACATTATATAGCCGCCATCTTGAATAACGCAAAAACTTCGAAAATGTGAATTTGAATTGTTTAAAAATGCTTAACGATATTTTTAAATTAATAATAAAACAAAAAACGTTTCACAAAAATGCTTTATTTTTGCCATGTTTATTGACATCTATGGTAAGAACAATTGTGCATAATATGGAGGCTGTATATCATATGATTAGGCAGCCATTTTGTTTTGCGCAAAATTTTCGAAAATCTATTTTCTCTGCAACCGCTTATATTAGAACTGTGAAACTAGCTAAGTAACCTTATATTGTGACCTAGAATCACAGTTGTTCATGTTAAAGGAATTGGTCACAAGCTGTGGCAGCCATATTCGTTTACGCATAAATTTCGAAAATGTATTTTCTTTGCAACCGCTTATGTTAAAGCTGTGAAATTTGCTGTAAAACAATATCTTATGACCTAGAGTTACATCTGATCATGATGAATGTATTGGTCATATGGCAGGGCAGCCATCTTGAAAAACGCAAAATTTTCGAAAATGTGTTTTTTTTCAAAATGCTAATGTTAGAATTTTAAAAATTTCTATAAATCTTTATATTGTGACTTAGCTGCTTGTATGCCATTGCAAAGTCGATGCACATGGCCACCTCTATCGCTGCTTGCAGCTATATTTATTATTATTATTATTCCGCCACTTTTTCTATTGCCCATAACTTTTAAACTGCTAAAGCAAAGCTCTTGAAATCAGGTATGCTAGTACAGCCTATTGCTCTGCTACATCTCATGCAATATTGAACTCATAGGTCATAAGGTTACGCAGCCATATTGCTTTTTGCGACAAATTTCAATAAACGCTTAATAATATTTATCTCCGGAACTGCTAATGTTACAACTTTGAAACTTGCTGTGCTCAGTGTTGCTATGAACTAGATTTGCCATTGCTCAACAGAAGTGCTTTGGTCACATGATGTAGCAGCCATCTTGCATTTTGCGAAAATCTTTAAACATCTTCTTCTCTTTAACCGCTTAGTGCAATAAAGCGCAATTTTGCACATATGCTCCTTGTAAGGTCCACTACCAAGTTTGTTAAAATTGCGATTTTTCCATAATCAACATGGCTGCTGTGAGACAATAACCTTTTTATCGCCATTTAATTGCGTACTTTTGCACTTTATACATTAGTTTTACAATGTTTAACAATATTACAGTGTAATAGACACATGATTACACATAGGCATAACCCTTAAAGACAATATTGCAGTTAAAATTCGCATTGCGCAATCGCCTTCGTGAAATAAAACATTTGCAAATTTTCATGAAACTTATGCAAATTGTAGAGGTCTATAGTGAGCATTAGTATGTGCAATTTGAAAGCCATACATTGCATAGCTTGGCGGCCATTTTGTTTTGTATGCGCCATTTTTACAAACTATAAAAATCTTCTTCTCCGAAACCACTTATGGGACAGACTTGAAATTTTGTTTACAGAGTTATGTTATGACTAACATTCAGATTTGTTCAAGAGAAGTTGATACGTCATGTGGTTTGGCAGCCATTTTGAATTGTTCAAAATTGCTTAACGATATATTTAAATTAATAATAAAACAAAAACCGTTTTACAAAAATGCTTTATTTTTGCCATGTTTATTGACATCTATAGTTAGCACTATTGTGCGTAATATGGAGGCTGTATATCTTACGATCGGCAGCCATCTTGGTTTAAGTGAAAATTTCGAAAATCTGTTTTCTCTTCAACCACTTATGTAAGAACTGTGAAATTTGCTGTACTGTCTTATATTGTGACCTAGATTCACAATTGCTCATTAGTAGAGAATCAGTCACATGATGCGGCAGCAATATCGGTTTTATGTTTATCGTAATTATTTGTAATTCAATACTGCCTCTTTTGAGTCAATTGCTCACAAAACACAAATTACTTATGCTAAACTCTTGAAATCAGGTATGCGGGTACAGACTATTGCAATGCTTTATCTCATGATATATTGAACTCATAGGTCATAAGGTTACGCAGCCATATTGTTTTTTTCGACAAATTTCGAGAACTGCTTAATAATCTTTAGCCCTGGAACTGCTTATGTTGCAACTTTGAAACTTGCTTTGCTTAGTGCTGCTATGACCTAGATTTGCCATTGCTCAACAGAAGTGATTTGGTCACATGATGTAGCAGCCATCTTGCATTTTGCGAAAATATTTAAACATCTTCTTCTCTTAAACCGCTTAGTGCAATAAAGTGCAATTTTGCACATATGCTCCTTGCAAGGTCCTCTACCAAGTTTGTTAAAATTGCGATTTTTCCATAATCAACATGGCTGCTGTGAGACATTAATCTTTTTATCGCCATTTAAAAGCGTAATTTTGCACTTTATACATTTGTTTTACAATATTTAACAATATTACAGTGTAATAGACACATGATTACACATAGTCATAACCCTTAAAGACAATATTGCAGTTAAAATTTTCATTGCGCAATCGCCTTCGTGAAATAAAACATTTGCAAATTTTCATGAAACTTCTGCAAATTGTAGAGGTCTATAGTGAGCATTAGTATGTGCAATTTGAAAGCCATACATTGCATAGCTTGGCGGCCATTTTGTTTCATATGCACTGTTTTTAAAAGCTACAAAAATCTTCTTCTCCTAAACCGCTTATGGCACAGACTTGAAATTTTGTTTACAGAGTTATGTTATGACTAACATTCAGATTTGTTCAAGAGAAGTTGATAGGTCATGTGGTTTGGCAGCCATTTTGAATTGTTCAAAAATGCTTAACGATATTTCTCCAACATTGGTGTGTCCGGTCCACGGCGTCATCCTTACTTGTGGGATATTCTCTTCCCCAACAGGAAATGGCAAAGAGTCCCAGCAAAGCTGGTCACATGATCCCTCCTAGGCTCCGCCCACCCCAGTCATTCTCTTTGCCGTTGCACAGGCAACATCTCCACGGAGATGGTTAAGAGTTTTTTTGGTGTTTAAATGTAGTTTTATTCTTCTATCAAGTGTTTGTTATTTTAAAATAGTGCTGGTATGTACTATTTACTCTGAAACAGAAAAAGATGAAGATTTCTGTTTGTAAGAGGAAGATGATTTTAGCAGACAGTAACTAAAATCGATTGCTGTTTCCACACAGGACTGTTGAGATGAAGTAACTTCAGTTGGGGGAAACAGTTAGCAGACTTTTCTGCTTAAGGTATGACTAGCCATATTTCTAACAAGACCAAGTAATGCTGGAAGGCTGTCATTTCCCCTCATGGGGACCGGTAAGCCATTTTCTTAGTTAAACATAAAAGAATAAAGGGCTTCAAAAAGGGCTTATAAACTGGTAGACATTTTTCTGGGCTAAAACGATTGCTTTACTAGGCATATTATGCAGATTCTAACTAATAATTGGTATTATAATCTTGGGGAACGTTTAAAAAAAATGGCAGGCACTGTGTTGGACACCCTTTTCAGATGGGGGCTTTTCTAGTTGTAGACAGAGCCTCATTTTCGCGCCATTAATGCGCAGTTGTTTTTGGAGAGCAAGGCATGCAGATGCATGTGTCAGGAGCTAAGAATCACTGAAAAAGCTTATAGAAGGCGTCATTTGGTATCGTATTCCCCTCTGGGCTTGGTTGGGTCTCAGCAAAGCATATAGCTGGGACTGTATAGGGGTTAAATGTAAAAACGGCTCCGGTTCCGTTAATTTAAGGGTTAAAGCTCTGAAATTTGGTGTGCAATACTTTTAATGCTTTAAGACACTGTGGTGAAATTTTGAACAATTCCTTCATACTTTTTCACATATTCAGTAATAAAGTGTTTTCAGTTTGAAATTTAAAGTGACAGTAACGGTTTTATTTTAAAACGTTTTTTGTGCTTTGTTGACAAGTTTAAGCCTGTTTAATATGTCTGTACCATCAGTTAAGCTATGTTCTATATGTATGAAAGCCAATGTGTCTCCCCATTTAAATTTATGTGATAATTGTGCCATAGTGTCCAAACAAAGTAAGGACAGTAATGCCCCAGATAATGATATTGCCCAAGATGATTCCTCAAATGAGGGGAGTAAACATGATACTACATCATCCCCTACTGTGTCTACACCAGTTATGCCCACACAGGAGGCCCCTAGTACATCTAGTGCGCCAATACTTATTACCATGCAACAATTAACGGCTGTAATGGATAACTCCATAGCGAATCTTTTATCCAAAATGCCTACTTATCAGAGAAAGCGCGATTGCTCTGTTTTAAACACTGAAGAGCAAGAGGACGCTGATGATAACTGTTCTGACATACCCTCACACCAATCTCAAGGGGCCATGAGGGAGGTTTTGTCTGATGGAGAAATTTCAGATTCAGGAAAAATTTCTCATCAAGCTGAACCTGATGTTGTGACATTTAAATTTAAATTAGAACATCTCCGCGCACTGCTTAAGGAGGTGTTATCTACTCTGGATGATTGTGACAATTTGGTCATTCCAGAGAAATTATGTAAGATGGACAAGTTCCTAGAGGTTCCGGTGCCCCCCGACGCTTTTCCTATACCCAAGCGGGTGGCGGACATAGTAAATAAAGAGTGGGAAAGGCCCAGCATACCTTTTGTTCCCCCCCCTATATTTAAGAAATTATTTCCTATAGTCGACCCTAGAAAGGACTTATGGCAGACAGTCCCCAAGGTCGAGGGGGCGGTTTCTACTCTAAACAAACGCACTACTATTCCTATCGAAGATAGTTGTGCTTTCAAAGATCCTATGGATAAGAAATTAGAGGGTTTGCTTAAAAAGATTTTTGTACAGCAAGGTTACCTTCTACAACCAATTTCATGCATTGTTCCTGTCACTACGGCAGCGTGTTTCTGGTTCGAGGAACTAGAAAAATCGCTCAGTAAAGAATCTTCGTATGAGGAGGTTATGGACAGAGTTCAAGCACTTAAATTAGCTAACTCTTTTGTTTTAGATGCCGCTTTGCAATTAGCTAGATTAGCGGCGAAAAATTCAGGGTTTGCTATCGTGGCGCGCAGAGCGCTTTGGCTAAAGTCTTGGTCAGCGGATGTGTCTTCCAAGACAAAATTGCTTAACATTCCTTTCAAAGGTAAAACATTATTTGGACCTGATTTGAAAGAGATTATTTCAGACATCACTGGGGGAAAGGGCCACGCCCTCCCACAAGATAGGTCTTTTAAGGCTAAAAATAAGCCTAATTTTCGTCCCTTTCGCAGAAACGGACCAGTCTCTAATTCTGTATCCTCTAAGCAAAAGGGTATTACTTCACAACCCAAACCAGCCTGGAAACCAATGCAAGGCTGGAACAAGGGTAAGCAGGCCAAGAAGCCTACCACTGCTACCAAAACAGCATGAAGGGATAGCCCCCGATCCGGGACCGGATCTAGTGGGGGGCAGACTTTCTCTCTTTGCTCAGGCTTGGGCAAGAGATGTTCAGGATCCTTGGGCGCTAGAAATAGTTTCTCAAGGTTATCTCCTGGAATTCAAGGAACTACCCCCAAGGGGAAGGTTCCACAGGTCTCAATTATCTTCAAACCAAATAAAGAGACAGGCATTCTTACATTGTGTAGAAGACCTGTTGAAGATGGGAGTGATACATCCAGTTCCAATAAGAGAACAAGGAATTGGATTTTATTCCAATCTGTTCATAGTTCCCAAAAAAGAGGGAACATTCAGACCAATTTTGGATCTAAAGATCCTAAACAAATTTCTCAGGGTACCATCGTTCAAAATGGAAACTATTCGAACGATCCTACCTACTATCCAGGAAAATCAATTTATGACTACAGTGGATTTAAAGGATGCGTACCTACATATTCCTATCCACAAGGAACATCATCAGTTCCTAAGGTTCGCTTTTCTGGACAAGCATTACCAGTTTGTGGCACTTCCATTCGGATTAGCCACTGCTCCAAGGATTTTCACAAAGGTACTAGGGTCCCTTCTAGCGGTTCTAAGACCAAGGGGCATTGCAGTAGTACCTTACTTGGACGACATCCTGATTCAAGCGTCGTCCCTGTCAAAAGCAAAGGCTCATACGGACATCGTCCTAGCCTTTCTCAGATCTCACGGATGGAAGGTGAACAGAGAAAAAAGTTATCTGTCCCCGTCAACAAGAGTTCCCTTCTTGGGAACAATAATAGATTCCTTAGAAATGAGGATTTTTCTGACAGAGGTCAGAAAATCAAAACTTCTAAGCTCTTGTCAAGTACTTCATTCTGTTCATCGTCCTTCCATAGCGCAGTGCATGGAAGTAATAGGATTGATGGTTGCAACAATGGACATAGTTCCTTTTGCACGAATTCATCTAAGACCATTACAACTGTGCATGCTCAGACAGTGGAATGGGGATTATACAGACTTGTCTCCGACGATTCAAGTAGATCAACAAAAGACCAGAGATTCACTCCGTTGGTGGCTGACCCTGGACAATCTGTCACAGGGAATGAGCTTCCGCAGACCAGAGTGGGTCATTGTCACGACCGACGCCAGCCTAGTGGGCTGGGGCGCGGTCTGGGAATCCGTGAAAGCTCAGGGTCTATGGTCTCGGGTAGAGTCTCTTCTCCCGATAAACATTCTGGAACTGAGAGCGATATTCAATGCTCTCAGAGCTTGGCCTCTACTAGCAAAGGCCAAATTCATAAGGTTTCAGTCAGACAACATGACGACCGTTGCATATATCAATCATCAGGGGGGAACAAGGAGTTCCCTGGCGATGAAAGAAGTGACCAAGATAATTCAATGGGCGGAGGATCACTCCTGCCACTTGTCTGCGATCCACATCCCAGGAGTGGAAAATTGGGAAGCGGATTTTCTGAGTCGTCAGACATTCCATCCGGGGGAGTGGGAACTCCATCCGGAAATCTTTGCCCAAATAACTCAATTATGGGGCATTCCAGACATGGATCTGATGGCGTCTCGTCAGAACTTCAAGGTTCCTTGCTACGGGTCCAGATCCAGGGATCCCAAGGAGACTCTAGTAGATGCACTAGTAGCACCTTGGACCTTCAACCTAGCTTATGTATTCCCACCGTTTCCTCTCATCCCCAGGCTGGTAGCCAGGATCAATCAGGAGAGGGCCTCAGTGATCTTGATAGCTCCTGCGTGGCCACGCAGGACTTGGTATGCAGACCTGGTGAATATGTCATCGGCTCCACCATGGAAGCTACCTTTGAGACAGGACCTTCTTGTTCAGGGTCCATTCGAACATCCGAATCTGGTTTCCCTCCAACTGACGGCTTGGAGATTGAACGCTTGATTCTATCAAAGCGTGGGTTTTCAGATTCTGTAATAGATACTCTGATTCAGGCTAGAAAGCCTGTAACTAGAAAAATTTACCATAAAATATGGAAAAAATATATCTGTTGGTGTGAATCTAAAGGATTCCCATGGAACAAGATAAAAATTCCTAAGATTCTATCCTTTCTACAAGAAGGTTTGGAGAAAGGATTATCTGCAAGTTCTCTGAAGGGACAGATCTCTGCTTTATCTGTTTTACTTCACAAAAGACTGGCAGCTGTGCCAGATGTTCAAGCATTTGTTCAGGCTCTGGTTAGGATCAAGCCTGTTTACAGACCTTTGACTCCTCCCTGGAGTCTAAATCTAGTTCTTTCAGTTCTTCAAGGGGTTCCATTTGAACCTTTACATTCCGTAGATATTAAGTTACTATCTTGGAAAGTTTTGTTTTTGGTTGCAATCTCTTCTGCTAGAAGAGTTTCAGAGTTATCTGCTCTGCAGTGTTCTCCTCCTTATCTGGTGTTCCATGCAGATAAGGTGGTTTTGCGTACTAAGCCTGGTTTTCTTCCTAAAGTTGTTTCTAACAAAAATATTAACCAGGAGATAGTTGTACCTTCTTTGTGTCCGAATCCAGTTTCAAAGAAGGAGCGTTTGTTACACAATTTGGACGTTGTCCGTGCTCTAAAATTCTATTTAGAGGCTACTAAAGATTTCAGACAAACATCATCCTTGTTTGTTGTTTATTCTGGTAAAAGGAGAGGTCAAAAAGCGAGTTCCACCTCTCTTTCCTTTTGGCTTAAAAGCATTATCCGTTTGGCTTATGAGACTGCCGGACGGCAGCCTCCTGAAGAATCACAGCTCACTCCACTAGGGCTGTGGCTTCCACATGGGCCTTCAAGAACGAGGCTTCTGTTGACCAGATATGTAAGGCAGCGACTTGGTCTTCACTGCACACTTTTGCCAAATTTTACAAATTTTATACTTTTGCTTCTTCGGAGGCTATTTTTGGGAGAAAGGTTTTGCAAGCTGTGGTGCCTTCCGTTTAGGTGACCTGATTTGCTCCCTCCCTTCATCCGTGTCCTAAAGCTTTGGTATTAGTTCCCATAAGTAAGGATGAAGCCGTGGACCGGACACACCAATGTTGGAGAAAACAGAATTTATGCTTACCTGATAAATTACTTTCTCCAACGGTGTGTCCGGTCCACGGCCCGCCCTGGTTTTTTTAATCAGGTCTGATGAATTATTTTCTCTAACTACAGTCACCACGGTATCATATGATTTCTCCTATATATATTTCCTCCTGTCCGTCGGTCGAATGACTGGGGTGGGCGGAGCCTAGGAGGGATCATGTGACCAGCTTTGCTGGGACTCTTTGCCATTTCCTGTTGGGGAAGAGAATATCCCACAAGTAAGGATGACGCCGTGGACCGGACACACCGTTGGAGAAAGTAATTTATCAGGTAAGCATAAATTCTGTTTTTTAAATTATTAATTAAACAACAACCGTTTTACGAAAATGCTTTATTTTTGCCATGTGTATCGACATCTATAGTGAGAACTATTGTGCATAATATGGAGGCTTTATATTATATTATCTGGCAGCCATTTTGTTTTACGCGAAAAATTCGAAAATCTGTTTTCTCTGCAACCACTTATGTTAGAACTGTGAAACTTGCTGTATAACCTTATATTGTGACCTAGATACACAGTTGTTCATGTTGATGGAATTAGTTACAAGCTGTGGCAGCCATATTGATTTACGCAAAAATTTTGAAAATGTGATTTCTTTGCAACTGCTTATGTTAAATCTTTGAAATTTGCTGTATAGCTATATATTGTGACTTAGCAGCTTGTATGCCATTGCAAAGTCGATGCGCATGGCCACCTTTATCGCTGCTTGCAGCTATATTATTATTAGGTGGCCAGCAACAAAGTTGCAGGACAACCTATTGTTATTGTTAGGATTATTATTATTATTATTCTTTTTATTCCGCCAAGCTTTTTATTCAATTGCCCATAACTGCTTAACTGCTTGTGCAAAGCTCTTGAAATCAGGTATGCTGGTACATCCTATTGCTCTGCTACATCTCATGCAAAATTCAACTCATAGGTCACATGCTCTGGCAGCCATATTGCTTTTTGCGACACATTTCGACAAACGCTTAAAAATCTTTAGCTCTTGAACTGCTTATGTTACAACTTTGAAACTTGCTGTGCTTAGTGCTACTATGACCTAGATTTGCTGTTGTTCAAGAGAAGTGCCTCGGTCACATGATGTGGCAGCCATCTTGCATTTTGCAAAAATCTTCAAACATCTTCTTCTCTTAAACCGCTTAGTGCAATGATGCACAATTTTGCACAAATGCTCCTTGCAAGGTCCTCTACCAAGTTTGTTCAAACTGCGATTTTTCCATAATCAACATGGCTGCCGTGAGACATTAACCTTTTTATCGCCATTTAATTGCGTAATTTTGCACTTTATACATTAGTTTTACAATATTTAACAATATTACAGTGTAATAGACACATGATTACACATAGTCATAACCCTTAAAGACAATATTGCAGGTAAAATTCGTACTGCGCAGTCGCCTTCGTGAAATAAAACATTTGCAAATTTTCATGAAACTTCTGCAAATTGTAGAGGTCTATGGTGAGCATTAGTGTGTGCAATTTGAAAGCCATACATTGCACAGCGTGGCAGCCATTTTGTTTCGTATGCGCTGTTTTTAAAAACTACAGAAATCTTCTTCTCCGAAACCGCTTATGAGACAGACGTGAAACTTGGTTTGTAGAGTTATCTTATGACCAATATTCAGATTTGTTCAAAAGAAGTCAATTGGTCATGTGGTTTGGCAGCCATTTTGAATTATTCAAAATTGCTTAACGATATATTTAAATCAATAATAAAACAAAAAACGTTTTACAAAAATGCTTTATTTTTGCCATGTTTATTGACATCTATAGTGAGCACTATTTTGCGTAATATGGAGGCTGTATATCTGACGATCGGGCAGCCATATTGGTTTACGCGAAAATACAGAAAGTCTATTTTCTTTGCAACCGCTTATGTAAGAACTGTGAAATTTGCTGTACACTCTTATATTGCGACCTAGATTCACAATTGCTAATTAGGAGAGAATCAGTCACATGATGCGGCAGCAATATCGGTTTTAAGTTTATGGTAATTATTTGTAATTGAATACTGCCTTTTTTGAGTCAATTGCTCACAAAACACAAATTACGTATGCTAAACTCTTGAAATCAGGTATGCTGGTACAGCCTATTGCAATACTACATCTCATGCAATATTGAACTCATAGGTCATAAGGTTACGCAGCCATATTGTTTTTTGCGACAAATTTCGAGAACTGCTTAATAATCTTTAGCTCTGGAACTGCTTATGTTGCAACTTTGAAACTTGCTGTGCTTAGTGCTGCTATGACCTAGATTTGCCATTGCTCAACAGAAGTGCCTTGGTCACATGATGTAGCAACCATCTTGCATTTTGCGAAAATCTTTAAACATCTTCTTCTCTTAAATCGCTTAGTGCAATAAAATGCAATTTTGCACGTATGCTCCTTGCAAGGTCCTCTACCAAGATTGTTAAAATTGCGATTTTTCCATAATTAACATGGCTGCTGTGAGACATTAACCTTTTTATCGCCATTTAATTGCGTAATTTTGCAATTTCTACATTAGTTTTACAGTATTTAACAATATTACAGTGTAATAGACACATGATTACACATAGTCATAACGCTTAAAGACAATATTGCAGTTCAAATTCTCATTGCGCAGTCGCCTTCGTGAAATAAAACATTTGCAAATTTTCATGAAACTTCTGCAAATTGTAGAGGTCTATAGTGAGCATTAGTATGTGCAATTTGAAATCCATACATTGCATAGCTTGGCGGCCATTTTGTTTCATATGCGCCATTTTTACAAACTATAAAAATCTTCTTCTCCAAAACCGCTTATGGGACAGACTTGAAATTTTGTTTATAGAGTTATCTTATGACTAACATTCAGATTTGTTCAAGAGAAGTTGATACGTCATGTGGTTTGGCAGCCATTTTGAATTGTTCAAAATTGCTTAACGATATATTGAAATGAATAATAAAACAAAAACCGGTTTACAAAAATGCTTTATTTTTGCCATGTTTCTTGACATCTATAGTGAGCACTATTGTGCATAATATGGAGGCTGTATATCTTACGATTGGGCAGCCATCTTGGTTTACGCAAAAAATTTGAAAGTCTATTTTCTCTGCAACCGCTTATGTAAGAACTGTGAAATTTGCTGTACAGTCTTATATTGTGACCTAGACTCACAGTTGTTCATGATGAAGGAATTAGTCACAAGCTGTGGCAGCCATATTGGTTTACGCAAAAAAAATTAAACTGTGTTTTCTTTCCAACCGCTTATATTAAAGCTGTGAAATATGCTGTATAACCATATATTGTCACCGACAGTTACATTTGTTCATGTTGAAAGTATAGGTCATATGGTGTGGCAGCCATTTTAAAAAACGCGAACATTTCGAAAATGTGTTTTTTTTCCCAAATGCTTATGTTAGAACTGTAAAAATTTGTAAAGCTTTATATTTTGACATAACTGCTTATATGGCATTGCAAAAAATATGCACTGGCCACCTCTATTGCTGCTTGCAGCTATATTTAGGTGGCCATGCAACGAAGTTGCAGGACAACCTATTGTTATTGTTAGGATTATTATTATTATTCTTTTTATTCCGCCAAGCTTTTTATTCAATTGCCCATAACTGCTTAACTGCTTGTGCAAAGCTCTTGAAATCAGGTATGCTGGTACATCCTATTGCTCTGCTACATCTCATGCAAAATTGAACTCATAGGTCACATGCTCTGTCAGCCATATTGCTTTTTGCGACAAATTTCGACAAACGCTTAAAAATCTTTAGCTCTGGAACTGCTTATGTTACAACTTTGAAACTTGCTGTGCTTAGTGCTACTATGACCTAGATTTGCTGTTGCTCAAGAGAAGTGCCTCGGTCACATGATGTGGCAGCCATCTTGCATTTTGTGAAAATCTTCAATCATCTTCTTCTCTTAAACCGCTCAGTGCAATAAAGCGCAATTTTGCACGTATGCCCCTTGCAGGGTCCTCTACCAAGATTGTTAAAATTGCGATTTTTCCATAATCAACATGGCTGCTGTGAGACATTAACCTTTTTATCGCCATTTAATTGCGTAATTTTGCACTTTATACATTAGTTTTACAATGTTTAACAATATTACAGTGTAATAGACACATGATTACACATAGTCATAACCCTTAAAGACAATATTGCAGTTAAAATTCGCATTGCGCAATCGCCTTTGTGAAATAAAACATTTGCAAATTTTCATGAAACTTCTGCAAATTGTAGAGGTCTATAGTGAGCATTAGTATGTGCAATTTGAAAGCCATACATTGCATAGCTTGGCGGCCATTTTGTTTCGTATGCTCCATTTTTAAAAACTATAAAAATCTTCTCCGAAACCGCTTATGGGACAGACTTGAAATTTTGTTTATAGAGTTATCTTATGAGTAACATTCAGATTTGTTCAAGAGAAGTTGATACGTCATGTGGTTTGGCAGCCATTTTGAATTGTTCAAAATTGCTTAACGATATATTTAAATTAATAATAAAACAAAAACCGTTTTACAAAAATGCTTTATTTTTGCCATGTTTATTGAAATCTATAGTGAGTACTATTGTGCGTAATATGGAGGCTGTATATCTTACGATCAGGCAGCCATCTTGGTTTACGCGAAAATTTCGAAAGTCTATTTTCTCTGCAACCGCTTATGTAAGAACTGTAAAATTTGCTGTACAGTCTTATATTGTTACCTAGATTCATAATTGCTTATTAGGAAAGAGTCAGTCACATAATGCGGCAGCAATATCGGTTTTATGTTTATCGTAATTAAATACTTCCTCTTTTGAGTCAATTGCTCATAAAACACAAATTACTTATGCTAAACTCTTGAAATCAGGTATGCTGGTACAGCCTATTGCAATGCTACATCTCATGCAATATTGAACTCATAGGTCATAAGGTTATGCAGCCATATTGTTTTTTGCAACAAATTTCAAGAACTGCTTAATAATCTTTAGCTCTGGAGCTGCTTATGTTGCAACTTTGAAACTTGCTGTGCTTAGTGATGCTATGACCTAGATTTTCCATTGCTCAACAGAAGTGACTTGGTCACATGATGTAGCAACCATCTTGCATTTTGCGAAAATCTTTAAACATCTTCTTCTCTTAAACCGCTTAGTGCAATAAAGCACAATTTTGCACGTATGCTCCTTGCAAGTTCCTCTACCAAGATTGTTAAAATTGCGATTTTTCCATAATCAACATGGCTGCTGTGAGACATTAACCTTTTTATTGCCATTTAATTGCGTATTTTTGCACTTTATACATTAGTTTTACAATATTTAACAATATTACAGTGTAATAGACACATGATTACACATAGTCATAACCCTTAAAGACAATATTGCAGTTAAAATTTGCATTGCGCAGTCGCCTTCGTGAAATAAAACGTTTGCAAATTTTCATGAAACTTCTGCAAATTGTAGAGGTCTATAGTGAGCATTAGTATGTGCAATTTGAAAGCCATACATTGCATAGCTTAGCAGCCATTTTGTTTCGTATGCGCCATTTTTAAAAACTAAAAAAATCTTCTTCTCTGAAACCGCTTATGGGACAGACTTGAAATGTTGTTTATAGACTTATCTTATGACTAACATTCAGATTTGTTCAAGAGAAGTTGATACGTCATGTGGTTTGGCAGCCATTTTGAAGTGTTCAAAAACGTTTAACGATATTATTAAATTAATAATAAAATAAAAACCATTTTACAAAAATGCTTTGTTTTTGCCATGTTTATTGACATCTATGGTGACAATTATTGTGCATAATATGGAGGCTTTATATCATATGATCTGGCAGCCATTTTGTTTTATGCGAATATTTTGAAAATCTATTTTCTCTGCAACTGCTTATGTTAGAACTGTGAAGCTTGCTGTATAACCTTATATTGTGACCTAGAGTCACAGTTGTTCATGTTGAAGGAATTGGTCACAAGCTGTGGCAGCCATATTGGTTTACGCGAAAATTTTGAAAATGTGTTTTCTTTCCAACCGCTTATGTTAAAGCTGTGAAATTTGCTGTATAACCATATATTGTCACCTAGAGTTACATCTGATTGTGATGAAAGTATTGGTCCTATAGTGGGGCAGCCATCTTGAAAAACGCAAAAATTTCGAAAACGTGTTATCTTTGCAACTGCTAATGTAAGAATTGTAAAAACTTCTATAAAGCTTTATATTGTGACTTAGCGGCTTGTATGTCATTGCAATGTCAAAGCTCATGGCAACCTCTATCGCTGCTTGCAGCTATATTTAGGTGGCCAAGCACTATAGTGCTGGACACCTATTGTTTTTGCTCAGATTATTATTATTATTTTTATTATTATTATTATTATTATTATTATTATTATTATTTTTCCGCCGTTTTTTTCAAATGCTTATAATAACAACAGCATAACTCAAAAACTCATGAAACTTGGCACAGTGCTAGAGATCTATGCTGTGCATAATCCTATGCAATATAAATCTCATAGGTCATGTGATCTAGCAGCCATATTGTTTTTTGCGACAAATTTTGACAAACGCTTGAAAATCTTCTTCTCTGGAACCGCTTATGTTACAGTTGTGAAACTTGCTGTGTGCACTGCTGTACTGACCTAGAATAAAGTTTGTTCAAGACAAGTGATTTGGTCACATGATCTAGCTGCCATTTTGAAATGTGCGAAAATCTTTAAACATCTTCTTCTCTGAAACCGCTAAGTGCAATAAAACGCAATTTTGCACATGTACTCTTTGCGAGGTCATCTACCAAGATTGTTAAAACTGTGAATTTTCCATAATCAACATGGCTGCTATGAGCGATTCGCCTTTTTATCGTTGTTTAATTGCGTAAATTTGCACTTTTGCGAAAATCTTTAAACATCTTCTTCTCTGAAACCGCTAAGTGCAATAAAACGCAATTTTGCACATGTACTCTTTGCGAGGTCATCTACCAAGATTGTTAAAACTGTGAATTTTCCATAATCAACATGGCTGCTATGAGCGATTCGCCTTTTTATCGTTGTTTAATTGCGTAAATTTGCACTTTATGCATTATATTGGCACTATTTAACTATATTACAGTGCAGCAGACACATGATTACACACAGTTATGACCCCTAAAGCCAATATTGCAGGTAAAAGTCGTACTGCGCAGTCGCCTTCGTGAAATAAAACATTTGCAAATTCTCATGAAACTTCTGCAAATTGTAGAGGTCTATAGTGAGCATTAGTATGTGCAATTTTAAAGCCATACATTGCATAGCTTGGCGGCCATTTTGTTTCGAATGCGCTGTTTTTGAAAACTACAAAAATCTTCTTCTCCGAAACCGCTTATGGCACAGACTTGAATTTTTGTTTATAGAGTTATCTTATGACTTACATTCAGATTTGTTCAAGAGAAGTTGATACGCCATGTGGTTTGGCAGCCATTTTGAATAGTTCAAAAATGCTTAACGATATTTTCAAATTAATAATAAAACAAAAACCGCTTTACCAAAATGCTTTATTTTTGCCATGCTTATTGACATCTATGGTGACAACTATTATGCATAATATGGAGACTGTATATCATATATTCTGGCAGCCATTTTGTTTTTTGCGAAAATTTAGAAAATCTATTTTCTCTGCAACCACTTATGTTAGAACTGTGAAACTTTTTGTATAACCTTATATTGTGACATACAGTTACATCTGTTCATGTTGAAAGTATTGGTCACATGGTATGGCCGCCATCTTGAATAACGCAAAAACTTCGAAAATGTGTTTTCTTTGCAACCGCTTATGTTAAAGCTTTGATATTTGCTGTATAACCATATAATGTGACCTAGAGTTACATCTGTTCACGCTGAAAGTATTGGTCATATAGTGTGGCAGCCATCTTTAAAAACGCAATAATTTAAAAAATGTGTTTTCTTTCCAACTGTTTATCTTAGAACTGCAAAAACTTGCATTATAGCTATATATTTTGAGTTAGCTGCTTGTATACCATTGCAGGACAACCTATTGTTATTGTCAGGATTATTATTATTATTATTATTATTAGGTGGCCATGCAACGAAGTTGCAGGACAACCTATTGTTATTGTCAAGATTATTAGGTGGCCATGCAACGAAGTTGCAGGACAACCTATTGTTATTGCCAGGATTATTATTAGGTGGCCATGCAACGAAGTTGCAGGACAACCTATTGTTATTGTCAAGATTATTATTATTATTATTTTTTTATTATTATTATTATTATTATTCCGCCACTTATTCAAATGCTTATCAAAACAACAGCATAACTCAAAAACTCATGAAACTTCTTCTCTGCAACCACTAAGTGCAATGAAGCGCAATTTTGCTCATGTGCTCCTTGCAAGGTCCTCTACCAAGTTTGTTCAAACTGCGAATTTTCCATAATCAACATCGCTGCTATGAGCCATTCGCCTTTTTATAGCTGTTTAATTGCGTAAATTTGCACTTTATGCATTATGTTTACACTATTTAACTATATTACATTGTAGCAGACACATGAGTACATATAGTCATGACCCCTAAAGGCAATATTGAAGTAAAAATTTGCACTGCGCAGTCGCCTTCGTGAAATAAAACATTTGCAAATTTTCATAAAACTTCTGCAAATTGTAGAGGTCTATAGTGAGCATTAGAATGTGCAATTTAAAAGCCATACAATGCATAGCTTGGCGCCAATTTTGTTTTGTATGCGCGTTTTTTAAAAACTACAAAAATCTTCTTCTCCGAAACCGCTTATGACACAGACTTGAAATTTTGTTTACAGATTTATCTTATGACTAACATTCAGATTTGTTCAAGAGAAGTTGATATGTCATGTGGTTTGGCAGCCATTTTGAATTGTTCAAAAACGCTTAACGATATTTTTAAATTAATAATAAAACAAAAACCGTTTTACAAAAATGCTTTATTTTTGCCATGTTTATTGAGATCTATGGTGGCAATTATTGTGCATAATATGGAGGCTGTATATCATAAGATCTGGCAGCTATTTTGTTTTTTGCGAATATTTAGAAAATCTATTTTCTCTGCAACTGCTTATGTTAAAACTGTGAAACTTGCTATATAACCTTATATTGTGACCTAGAGTCACAGTTATTCATATTGAAGGAATTGGTCACAAGCTGTGGCAGCCATATTGGTTTACGAGGAAATTTCGAATATGTGTTTTCTTTCCAACCGCTTATGTTAAAGCTGTGAAATTTGCTGTATAACCATATATTGTCACCTAGAGTTACATCTGATCGTGATGAAAGTATTAATCATATGGTGGGGCAGCCATCTTGAAAAACGCAAACATTTCGAAAATGTGTTTTCTTTCCAACTGCTAATGTTAGAATTGTAAAAACTTCTATAAAGCTTTATATTGTGACATAGCTGCTTGTATGTCATTGCAATGTCGATGCGCATGGCCACCTCTATCGCTGCTTGCAGCTATATTTAGGTGGCCATGCAACGAAGTTGCAGGACAACCTATTGTTATTGTCAAGATTATTAGGTGGCCATGCAACGAAGTTGCAGGACAACCTATTGTTATTGTCAAGATTATTATTATTATTATTTTTTTTTTTATTATTATTATTCCGCCACTTATTCAAGTGCTTATAAAAACAACAGCATAACTCAAAAACTCATGAAACTTGGCACTATGCTAAAGATCTATGCTGTGCATAATCCTATGCAAAATAAATCTCATAGGTCATGTGATCTAGCAGCCATATTGCTTTTTGCGACAAATTTCGACAACCGCTTGAAAATCTTCTTCTCCAGAACCGCTTATGTTACAGCTGTGAAACTTGCTGTGTGTACTGCTGTACTGACCTAGAATAAAATTTGTTCAAGAGAAGTGATTTAGTCACATGACCTAGCTGCCATTTTGAATTGTGCGAAAATCTTTAAACATCTTCTTCTCTGCAACCGCTAAGTGCAATGTAGTGCAATTTTGCACATGTGCTCCTTGCAAGGTCCTCTACCAAGTTTGTTCAAACTGCGAATTTTCCATAATCAACATGGCTGCTATGAGCCATTCGCCTTTTTATCGCTGTTTAATTGCGTTAATTTGCACTTTATGCATTATGTTTACACTATTTAACTATATTACAGTGTAGCAGACACATGAGTACACATAGTCATGACCCCTAAAGGCAATATTGCAGTACAAATTTGAACTGCGCAGTCGCCTTCGTGAAATAAAACATTTGCAAATTTTCATAAAACTTCTGCAAATTGTAGAGGTCTATAGTGAGACTTAGTATGTGCAATTTGAAAGCCATACAATGCATAGCTTGGCGGCCATTTTGTTTCGTATGCGCGTTTTTTAAAAACTATAAAGATCTTCTTCTCCGAAACCGCTTATGGCACAGACTTGAAATTTTGTTTACAGATGTATCTTATGACTAACATTCAGATTTGTTCAAGAGAAGTTGATATGTCATGTGGTTTGGCAGCCATTTTGAATTGTTCAAAAACGCTTAACGATATTTTTAAATTAATAATAAAACAAAAACCGTTTTACAAAAATGCTTTATTTTTGCCATGTTTATTGAGATCTATGGTGAAAATTATTGTGCATAATATGGAGGCTGTATATCATAAGATCTGGCAGCCATTTTGTTTTATGCGAATATTTCGAAAATCTATTTTCTCTGCAACTGCTTATGTTAGAACTGTGAAACTTGCTATATAACCTTATATTGTGACCTAGAGTCACAGTTATTCATGTTGAAGGAATTGGTCACAAGCTGTGGCAGCCATATTGGTTTACGAGAAAATTTCGAAAATGTGTTTTCTTTCCAACCGCTTACATCTGATCGTGATGAAAGTATTAATCATTTGGTGGGGCAGCCATCTTGAAAAACGCAAACATTTCGAAAATGTGTTTTCTTTCCAACTGCTAATGTTAGAATTGTAAAAATTTCTATAAAGCTTTATATTGTCACTTAGCTGCTTGTATGTCATTGCAATGTCGATGCGCATGGCCACCTCTATCGCTGCTTGCAGCTATATTTATTATTATTTTTTTTATTATTATTATTCCGCCACTTATTCAAATGCTTATAAAAACGACAGCATAACTCAAAATCTCATGAAACTTGGCACAGTGCTAGAGATCTGTGCTGTGCATAACCCTATGCAACATAAATATTATAGGTCATGTGATCTAGCAGCCATATTGCTTTTTGCGACAAATTTCGACAACCGCTTGAAAATCTTCTTCTCCAGAACCGCTTATGTTACAGCTGTGAAACTTGCTCTGTGTACTGCTGTACTGACCTAGAATAAAGTTTGTTCAAGAGAAGTGATTTAGTCACATGATCTAGCTGCCATTTTGAAATGTGCGAAAATCTTTAAACATCTTCTTCTCTGCAACCGCTGAGTGCAATGAAGCGCAATTTTGCACATGTGCTCCTTGCAAGGTCCTCTACTAAGTTTGTTCAAACTGTGAATATTCTATAATCAACATGGCTGCTATGAGCCATTCGCCTTTTTATCGCTGTTTAATTGCGTAATTTTGCACTTTATGCATTATGTTTACACTATTTAACTATATTACAGTGTAGCAGACACATGAGTACACATAGACATGACCCCTAAAGGCAATATTGCCGTAAATATTTGCACTGCGCAGTCGCCTTCGTGAAATAAAACATTTGCAAATTTTCATAAAACTTCTGCAAATTGTAGAGGTCTATAGTGAGCATTAGTATGTGCAATTTGAAAGCCATACAATGCATAGCTTGGCGGCCATTTTGTTTCGTATGCGTGTTTTTTAAAAACTTCAAAAATCTTCTTCTCCGAAACCGCTTATGGCACAGACTTGAAATTTTGTTTACAGCGTTATCTTATGACTAACATTCAGATTTGTTCAAGAGAAGTTGATAGGTCATGTGATTTGGCAGCCATTTTGAATTGTTCAAAAACGCTTAACAATATTTTTAAATTAATAATAAAACAAAAAACGTTCAACAAAAAAGTTTTATTTTTGCCATGTTTGTTGACATCTATGGTGAGAATTATTGTGCATAATATGGAGGCTGTATATTATATGATCTGGCAGCCATTTTGTTTTATGCGAATATTTCAAAAATCTATTTTCTCTGCAACTGCTTATGTTAGAACTGTGAAATTTGCTGTATAACCTTATATTGTGACCTAGAGTCACAGTTGTTCATGTTGATGGAATTGGTCACAAACTGTGGCAGCCATATTGGTTTACGTGAACATTTCGAAAATGTGTTTTCTTTCCAACCGCTTATGTTAAAGCTGTGAAATTTGCTGTATAACCATATATTGTCACCTAGAGTTACATCTGATCGTGATGAAAGTATTGGTCATATGGTGGGGCAGCCATCTTGAAAAACGCAAAAATTTCGAAAATGTGTTTTCTTTCCAACTGCTAATGTTAGAATTGTAAAAACTTCAATAAAACTTTATATTGTGACTTAGCTGCTTGTATGTCATTGCAATATCGATGCACATGGCCACCTCTATCGCTGCTTGCAGCTATATTATTATTTGTTATTGCTTGTATTATTAAAATTATTTTTCCGCCGTTTTTTTCAAATGCTTATAATAACAGCAGCATAACTCAAAAACTCATGAAACTTGGCACAGTGCTAGAGATCTATGCTGTGCATAATCCTATGCAATATAAATCTCATAGGTCATGTGATCTAGCAGCCATATTGTTTTTTGCGACAAATTTTGACAAACGCTTGAAAATCTTCTTCTCTGGAACCGCTTATGTTACAGTTATGAAACGTGCTGTGTGTACTGCTGTACTGACCTAGAATAAAGTTTGTTCAAGAGAAGTAATTTGGTCACATGATCTAGCTGCCATTTTGAAATGTGCGAAAATCTTTAAACATCTTCTTCTCTGAAACCGCTATACTCTTTGCAAGGTCATCTACCAAGATTGTTAAAACTGCGAATTTTCCATAATCAACATGGCTGCTATGAGCGATTCGCCTTTTTATTGTTGTTTAATTGCGTAAATTTGCACTTTATGCCTTATATTTACACTATTTAACTATATTACAGTACAGCAGACACATGATTACACACAGTTATGACCCCTAAAGGCAATATTGCAGGTAAAATTCGCACTGCGCAGTCGCCTTCGTGAACTAAAATATTTGCACATTTTCATGAAACTTCTGCAAATTGTAGAGGTCTATAGTGAGCATTAGTATGTGCAATTTGAAAGTCATACATTGCATAGCTTGGCGGCCATTTTGTTTCGAATGCGCTGTTTTAAAAAGTACAAAAATCTTCTTCTCCGAAACCGCTTATGGCACAGACTTGAAATTTTGTTTATAGAGTTATCTTATGACTAGCATTCAGATTTGTTCAAGAGAAGTTGATACGCCATGTGGTTTGGCAGCCATTTTGAATTGTTCAAAAATGCTTAACGATATTTTTAAATTAATAATAAAACAAAACACGCTTTACCAAAATGCTTTATTTTTGCCATGCTTATTGACATCTATGGTGACAACTATTGTGCATAATATGGAGAATGTATATCATATATTCTGGCAGCCATTTTGTTTTTTGCGAAAAATTTGAAAATCTATTTTCTCTGCAACCACTTATGTTAGAACTGTGAAACTTTATGTATAACCTTATATTGTGACATACAGTTACATCTGTTCATGTTGAAAGTATTGGTCATATAGTGTGGCAGCCATCTTTAAAAACGCAGTAATTGCAAAAATGTGTTTTCTTTCCAACTGTTTATCTTAGAACTGCAAAAACTTGCATTATAGCTATATATTGTGACTTAGCTGCTTGTATGCCATTGCATAGGCAATGCGCTTGGCCACCTCTATTGCTGCTTGCAGCTATATTATTATTTGTTATTGCTTGTACCATTATTATTATTTTTCCGCCGTTTTTTTCAAATGCTTATAATAACAACAGCATAACTCAAAAACTCATGAAACTTGGCACAGTGCTAGAGATCTATGCTGTGCATAATCCTATGCAATATAAATCTCATAGGTCATGTGATCTAGCAGCCATATTGTTTTATGCGACAAATTTTGACAAACGTTTGAAAATCTTCTTCTCTGGAACCGCTTATGTTACAGTTGTGAAACTTGCTGTGTGTACTGCTGTACTGACCTAGAATAAACTTTGTTCAAGAGAAGTGATTTGGTCACATGATCTAGCTGCCATTTTGAAATGTTCGAAAATTTTTAAACATCTTCTTCTCTGAAACCGCTAAGTGCAATAAAGCGCAATTTTGCACATGTACTCTTTGGGAGGTTATCTACCAAGATTGTTAAAACTGCGAATTTTCTATAATCAATATGGCTGCTATGAGCGATTCGCCTTTTTATCGTTGTTTAATTGCGTAAATTTGCACTTTATGCATTATATTTACACTATTTAACTATATTACAGTGCAGCAGACACATGATTACACACAGTTATGACCCCTAAAGGCAATATTGCAGGTAAAATTTGCACCGCGCAGTCGCCTTCGTGAAATAAAACATTTGCAAATTTTCATGAAACTTCTGCAAATTGTAGAGGTCTATAGTGAGCATTAGTATGTGCGATTTGAAAGTCATACATTGCATAGCTTGGTGGCCATTTTGTTTCCAATGCGCTGTTTTTAAAAACTACAAAAATCTACTTCTCCGAAACCGCTTATGGCACAGACTTGAAATTTTGTTTATGGAGTTATCTTATGACTAACATTCAGATTTGTTCAAGAGAAGTTGATACATCATGTGGTTTCGCAGCCATTTTGAATTGTTCAAAAATGCTTAACGATATTTTTAAATTAATAATAAAACAAAAACCGCTTTACCAAAATGCTTTATTTTTGCCATGCTTATTGACATCTATGGTGACAACTATTGTGCATAGCATAGAGACTGTATATCATATATTCTGTCAGCCATTTTGTTTTTTGCGAAAATTTCGAAAATCTATTTTCTCTGCAACCACTTATGTTAGAAGTGTGAAACTTTATGTATAACCTTATATTTTGACATACAGTTACATCTGTTCATGTTGAAAGTATTGGTCACATGGTATGGCCGCCATCTTGAATAACGCAAAAACTTTGAAAATGTGTTTTCTTTGCAACCGCTTATGTTAAAGCTTTGAAACTTGCTGTATAACCATATAATGTTACCTAGAGTTACATCTGTTCATGCTGAAAGTATTGGTCATATAGTGTGGCAGCCATCTTTAAAAATGCAATAATTTCAAAAATGTGTTTTCTTTCCAACCGCTTATGTTAAAGCTGTGAAATTTGCTGTTTAACCATATATTGTCACCTAGAGTTACATCTGATCGAGATGAAAGTATTGGTCATATGGTGGGGCAGCCATCTTGAAAAACACAAACATTTCGAAAATGTGTTTTCTTTCCAACTGCTAATGTTAGAATTGTAAAAACTTCAATAAAACTTTATACTGTCAGTTAGCTGCTTGTATGTCATTGCAATATTGATGCGCATGGCCACCTCTATCGCTGCTTGCAGCTATATTTTTATTATTATTATTATTATTATTCCGCCACTTTTTCTATTGCCCATAACTTTTAAACTGCTAAAGCAAAGCTCTTGAAATCAGGTATGCTAGTACAGCCTATTGCTCTGCTACATCTCATGCAATATTGAACTCATAGGTCATAAGGTTACGCAGCCATATTGCTTTTTGCGACAAATTTCAATAAACGCTTAATAATATTTATCTCCGGAACTGCTAATGTTACAACTTTGAAACTTGCTGTGCTCAGTGTTGCTATGAACTAGATTTGCCATTGCTCAACAGAAGTGCTTTGGTCACATGATGTAGCAGCCATCTTGCATTTTGCGAAAATCTTTAAACATCTTCTTCTCTTTAACCGCTTAGTGCAATAAAGCGCAATTTTGCACATATGCTCCTTGTAAGGTCCACTACCAAGTTTGTTAAAATTGTGATTTTTCCATAATCAACATGGCTGCTGTGAGACAATAACCTTTTTATCGCCATTTAATTGCGTACTTTTGCACTTTATACATTAGTTTTACAATGTTTAACAATATTACAGTGTAATAGACACATGATTACACATAGGCATAACCCTTAAAGACAATATTGCAGTTAAAATTTGCATTGCGCAATCGCCTTCGTGAAATAAAACATTTGCAAATTTTCATGAAACTTATGCAAATTGTAGAGGTCTATAGTGAGCATTAGTATGTGCAATTTGAAAGCCATACATTGCATAGCTTGGCGGCCATTTTGTTTTGTATGCGCCATTTTTACAAACTATAAAAATCTTCTTCTCCGAAACCACTTATGGGACAGACTTGAAATTTTGTTTACAGAGTTATGTTATGACTAACATTCAGATTTGTTCAAGAGAAGTTGATACGTCATGTGGTTTGGCAGCCATTTTGAATTGTTCAAAATTGCTTAACGATATATTTAAATTAATAATAAAACAAAAACCGTTTTACAAAAATGCTTTATTTTTGCCATGTTTATTGACATCTATAGTGAGCACTATTGTGCGTAATATGGAGGCTGTATATCTTACGATCGGGCAGCCATCTTGGTTTACGCGAAAATTTCGAAAGTCTATTTTCTCTTCAACCGCTTATGTAAGAACTGTGAAATTTGCTGTACTGTCTTATATTGTGACCTAGATTCACAATTGCTCATTAGGAGAGAATCAGTCACATGATGCGGCAGCAATATCGGTTTTATGTTTATCGTAATTATTTGTAATTCAATACTGCCTCTTTTGAGTCAATTGCTCACAAAACACAAATTACTTATGCTAAACTCTTGAAATCAGGTATGCGGGTACAGACTATTGCAATGCTTTATCTCATGATATATTGAACTCATAGGTCATAAGGTTACGCAGCCATATTGTTTGTTGCGACAAATTTCGAGAACTGCTTAATAATCTTTAGCCCTGGAACTGCTTATGTTGCAACTTTGAAACTTGCTGTGCTTATTGCTGCTATGACCTAGATTTGCCTTTGCTCAACAGAAGTTATTTGGTCACATGATGTAGCAGCCATCTTGCATTTTGCGAAAATCTTTAAACATCTTCTTCTCTTAAACCGCTTAGTGCAATAAAGTGCAATTTTGCACATATGCTCCTTGCAAGGTCCTCTACCAAGTTTGTTAAAATTGCGATTTTTCCATAATCAACATGGCTGCTGTGAGACATTAACCTTTTTATCGCCATTTAAAAGCGTAATTTTGCACTTTATACATTAGTTTTACAATATTTAACAATATTACAGTGTAATAGACACATGATTACACATAGTCATAACCCTTAAAGACAATATTGCAGTTAAAATTCTCATTGCGCAATCGCCTTCGTGAAATAAAACATTTGCAAATTTTCATGAAACTTCTGCAAATTGTAGAGGTCTATAGTGAGCATTAGTATGTGCAATTTGAAAGCCATACATTGCATAGCTTGGCGGCCATTTTGTTTCATATGCACTGTTTTTAAAAGCTACAAAAATCTTCTTCTCCTAAACCGCTTATGGCACAGACTTGAAATTTTGTTTACAGAGTTATGTTATGACTAACATTCAGATTTGTTCAAGAGAAGTTGATAGGTCATGTGGTTTGGCAGCCATTTTGAATTGTTCAAAAATGCTTAACAATATTTTTAAATTATTAATTAAACAACAACCGTTTTACGAAAATGCTTTATTTTTGCCATGTGTATCGACATCTATAGTGAGAACTATTGTGCATAATATGGAGGCTTTATATTATATTATCTGGCAGCCATTTTGTTTTAAGCGAAAATTTCGAAAATCTGTTTTCTCTGCAACCACTTATGTTAGAACTGTGAAACTTGCTGTATAACCTTATATTGTGACCTAGATACACAGTTGTTCATGTTGATGGAATTAGTTACAAGCTGTGGCAGCCATATTGATTTACGCAAAAATTTTGAAAATGTGATTTCTTTGCAACCGCTTATGTTAAATCTTTGAAATTTGCTGTATAGCTATATATTGTGACTTAGCAGCTTGTATGCCATTGCAAAGTCGATGCGCATGGCCACCTCTATCGCTGCTTGCAGCTATATTTATTATTCTTTTTATTCCGCCAAGCTTTTTATTCAATTGCCCATAACTGCTTAACTGCTTGTGCAAAGCTCTTGAAATCAGGTATGCTGGTACATCCTATTGCTCTGCTACATCTCATGCAAAATTGAACTCATAGGTCATAAGGTTACGCAGCCATATTGTTTTTTGCGACAAATTTCGAGAACTGCTTAATAATCTTGAGTCAATTGCACACAAAACACAAATTACGTATGCTAAACTCTTGAAATCGGGTATGCTGGTACAGCCTATTGCAATGCTACATCTCATGCAATATTGAACTCATTGGTCATAAGGTTACGCAGCCATATTGTTTTTTGCGACAAATTTCGAGAACTGCTTAATAATCTTTAGCTCTGGAACAGCTTATGTTGCAACTTTGAAACTTGCTGTGCTTGGTGCTGCTATGACCTAGATTTGCCATTGCTCAACAGAAGTGCCTTGGTCACATGATGTAGCAACCATCTTGCATTTTGCGAAAATCTTTAAACATCTTCTTCTCTTAAATCGCTTATTGCAATAAAATGCAATTTTGCACGTATGCTCCTTGCAAGGTCCTCTACCAAGATTATTAAAATTGCGATTTTTCCATAATCAACATCGCTGCTGTGAGACATTAACCTTTTTATCGCCATTTAATTGCGTAATTTTGCAATTTATACATTAGTTTTTCAGTATTTAACAATATTACAGTGTAATAGACACATGATTACACATAGTCATAACCCTTAAAGACAATATTGCAGTTAAAATTTGCATTGCGCAGTCGCCTTCGTGAAATAAAACATTTGCAAATTTTCATGAAACTTCTGCAAATTGTAGAGGTCTATAGTGAGCATTAGTATGTGCAATTTGAAAGCCATACATTGCATAGCTTGGCGGCCATTTTGTTTTGTATGCGCCATTTTTACAAACTATAAAAATCTTCTTCTCCGAAACCACTTATGGGACAGACTTGAAATTTTGTTTACAGAGTTATGTTATGACTAACATTCAGATTTGTTCAAGAGAAGTTGATACGTCATGTGGTTTGGCAGCCATTTTGAATTGTTCAAAATTGCTTAACGATATATTTAAATTAATAATAAAACAAAAACCGTTTTACAAAAATGCTTTATTTTTGCCATGTTTATTGACATCTATAGTGAGCACTATTGTGCGTAATATGGAGGCTGTATATCTTACGATCGGGCAGCCATCTTGGTTTACGCGAAAATTTCGAAAGTCTATTTTCTCTTCAACCGCTTATGTAAGAACTGTGAAATTTGCTGTACTGTCTTATATTGTGACCTAGATTCACAATTGCTCATTAGGAGAGAATCAGTCACATGATGCGGCAGCAATATCGGTTTTATGTTTATCGTAATTATTTGTAATTCAATACTGCCTCTTTTGAGTCAATTGCTCACAAAACACAAATTACTTATGCTAAACTCTTGAAATCAGGTATGCGGGTACAGACTATTGCAATGCTTTATCTCATGATATATTGAACTCATAGGTCATAAGGTTACGCAGCCATATTGCTTTTTGCGACAAATTTCAATAAACGCTTAATAATATTTATCTCCGGAACTGCTAATGTTACAACTTTGAAACTTGCTGTGCTCAGTGTTGCTATGAACTAGATTTGCCATTGCTCAACAGAAGTTATTTGGTCACATGATGTAGCAGCCATCTTGCATTTTGCGAAAATCTTTAAACATCTTCTTCTCTTAAACCGCTTAGTGCAATAAAGTGCAATTTTGCACATATGCTCCTTGCAAGGTCCTCTACCAAGTTTGTTAAAATTGCGATTTTTCCATAATCAACATGGCTGCTGTGAGACATTAACCTTTTTATCGCCATTTAAAAGCGTAATTTTGCACTTTATACATTAGTTTTACAATATTTAACAATATTACAGTGTAATAGACACATGATTACACATAGTCATAACCCTTAAAGACAATATTGCAGTTAAAATTCTCATTGCGCAATCGCCTTCGTGAAATAAAACATTTGCAAATTTTCATGAAACTTCTGCAAATTGTAGAGGTCTATAGTGAGCATTAGTATGTGCAATTTGAAAGCCATACATTGCATAGCTTGGTGGCCATTTTGTTTCATATGCACTGTTTTTAAAAGCTACAAAAATCTTCTTCTCCTAAACCGCTTATGGCACAGACTTGAAATTTTGTTTACAGAGTTATGTTATGACTAACATTCAGATTTGTTCAAGAGAAGTTGATAGGTCATGTGGTTTGGCAGCCATTTTGAATTGTTCAAAAATGCTTAACAATATTTTTAAATTATTAATTAAACAACAACCGTTTTACGAAAATGCTTTATTTTTGCCATGTGTATCGACATCTATAGTGAGAACTATTGTGCATAATATGGAGGCTTTATATTATATTATCTGGCAGCCATTTTGTTTTAAGCAAAAATTTCGAAAATCTGTTTTCTCTGCAACCACTTATGTTAGAACTGTGAAACTTGCTGTATAACCTTATATTGTGACCTAGATACACAGTTGTTCATGTTGATGGAATTAGTTACAAGCTGTGGCAGCCATATTGATTTACGCAAAAATTTTGAAAATGTGATTTCTTTGCAACCGCTTATGTTAAATCTTTGAAATTTGCTGTATAGCTATATATTGTGACTTAGCAGCTTGTATGCCATTGCAAAGTCGATGCGCATGGCCACCTCTATCGCTGCTTGCAGCTATATTTATTATTCTTTTTATTCCGCCAAGCTTTTTATTCAATTGCCCATAACTGCTTAACTGCTTGTGCAAAGCTCTTGAAATCAGGTATGCTGGTACATCCTATTGCTCTGCTACATCTCATGCAAAATTGAACTCATAGGTCATAAGGTTACGCAGCCATATTGTTTTTTGCGACAAATTTCGAGAACTGCTTAATAATCTTGAGTCAATTGCACACAAAACACAAATTACGTATGCTAAACTCTTGAAATCGGGTATGCTGGTACAGCCTATTGCAATGCTACATCTCATGCAATATTGAACTCATTGGTCATAAGGTTACGCAGCCATATTGTTTTTTGCGACAAATTTCGAGAACTGCTTAATAATCTTTAGCTCTGGAACAGCTTATGTTGCAACTTTGAAACTTGCTGTGCTTGGTGCTGCTATGACCTAGATTTGCCATTGCTCAACAGAAGTGCCTTGGTCACATGATGTAGCAACCATCTTGCATTTTGCGAAAATCTTTAAACATCTTCTTCTCTTAAATCGCTTATTGCAATAAAATGCAATTTTGCACGTATGCTCCTTGCAAGGTCCTCTACCAAGATTATTAAAATTGCGATTTTTCCATAATCAACATCGCTGCTGTGAGACATTAACCTTTTTATCGCCATTTAATTGCGTAATTTTGCAATTTATACATTAGTTTTACAGTATTTAACAATATTACAGTGTAATAGACACATGATTACACATAGTCATAACCCTTAAAGACAATATTGCAGTTAAAATTTGCATTGCGCAGTCGCCTTCGTGAAATAAAACATTTGCAAATTTTCATGAAACTTCTGCAAATTGTAGAGGTCTATAGTGAGCATTAGTATGTGAAATTTGAAAGCCATACATTGCATAGCTTGGCGGCCATTTTGTTTCGTATGCGCCATTTTAAAAAACTATAAAAATCTTCTTCTCCAAAACCACTTATGGAACAGACTTGAAATTTTGTTTATAGAGTTATCTTATGATTAACATTCAGATTTGTTCAAAAGAGGTTGATAGGTCATGTGGTTTGGCAGCCATTTTGAATTGTTCAAAATTGCATAACGACATATTTAAATGAATAATAAAACAAAAACCGTTTTACAAAAATGCTTTATTTTTGCCATGTTTCTTGACATCTATAGTGAGCACTATTGTGCATAATATGGAGGCTGTATATCTTACGATTGGGCAGCCATCTTGGTTTATGCAAAAATTTTGAAAGTCTATTTTCTCTGTAACCGCTTATGTAAGAACTGTGAAATTTGCTGTACAGTCTTATATTGTGATCTAGACTCACAGTTGTTCATGATGAAGGAATTAGTCACAAGCTGTGGCAGCCATATTGGTTTACACAAAAATTTTGAAACTGTGTTTTCTTTCCAACCGCTTATGTTAAAGCTGTGAAATATGCTGTATAACCATATATTGTCACCTAGAGTTACATTTGTTCATGTTGAAAGTATAGGTCATATGGTGGGGCAGCCATCTTGAAAAACGCAAAAATTTGGAAAATGTGTTTTCTTTCCAACTGCTAATGTTAGAATTGTAAAAACTTCAATAAAACTTTATATTGTCAGTTCGCTGCTTGTATGTCATTGCAATATCGATGCGCATGGCCACCTCTATCGCTGCTTGCAGCTATATTTTTATATTGGAATTTTCTGCATAAAACCTGATTTCTTTCCAATGGCCTGGAGAGTCTACAAATCCATTGAATTACTAGTGGGAATTCAACTCCTGGCCACCAGGTGGAGGCAAAGACCACCCCAGCAAAGCTTCAAGTATCCTTCCATTACCTATGATCCCCAGTCATTCTTTGTCTGTGTAACATTGTAGGTGATGTGCGAAGAAGGTGTCTGAAGAAATCAAGTTGTTAATCCTTTAATTGGCCTTTTTCTCCGCAAGCAAGGATTGGGGTCCACGTAATTCTCTTTTATTGAGAGTAATGGTGGCTTTTTGCAGTTGGAAGACAGGGAGGTGGTCTTTGCTCACCTTCCAACATTTTTGCTACCCCTGTATAGAAAACCAGGTTGGCTACTCTGTTTTTTCTTTATCTACAGGTCTATGTCCGTGAGGATTCTGTCACACCTGTTTGCTATACCTGCCCTACAGCGAGTCCACAAGTAAGTGTTTTTACCTTCTAGGTGAGAAGGATGCAGCACTTAGGAGTTCTTTGTTTTTTGTTTAAAAAAAGGATACTTAGAAAACAAGGTGGATCCTTATGGGACTGAATATCCATTTTAAAGGTTGGGGACTTATTTGGCAGCAGTTCAGGGCACTGTTATGTCATGTGAAGGTTTTTTTGATTTTGGCTATGGGGATTTGTTTGTACAAGTTTACATTTTATTTAGTTTGGGTAATATCTCTTTAAGAAAGTTGTTGGAACGCAACTTACTTTTGAATTTGCGATCATGTGACCGCTCTGTTACTTCCTGATTGCTTTACAGTTTGTTTATAGCCGGCTGTGGAAGACGGATTTTCTTGGAGACAGACCAGATTTTCTGGCATTAGATTGTTTTTCCTGCCTGTCACTTATCTCTGATGTTTGCAGCTTTCTAGGGACTGCAGTTTGAACAGAATTTATCTGCTAGTGTGGATTTGATTCCTGGTTACCACTTGGGTGAGTCTCTGCAGCATTGCTGGGGTGTATAGGTGCCGGTTTTAATAAATATTTATCTATGCTTAGAATTTTATTCAAGTTTTTTTATATTGAAATTAGAGTATAAGGGAAATAAAGGGCTTTTTTATTTACTATGGGAGCAGATCCCAAGCTTTCTCTGTCATTTGATAAATGTTTTTATTGTGCAGATGCCAAGGTTATACCTCCTGTGCAATTTTGTTCCCCTTGCCTTAATAAAGTTTTATTACCTAAGGATAAGGATTATTTATCTGAGCCTTCTTTTTCTCTGGATAATGCTGTTCAGGGGGTTGTCTCAGCCTTCTGATAACATATCCCAGTCTTTGACAGATTCACTTGCAGTACCCTGCGGTTCCTCTCATTCAGTCTCTGGGAATGTTTATTTGCCTAAAGATTTTGCTGCGCAGTTGACTTCTGCAGTCTCTACAGCCCTAAGTGCTTTACCTAGTTCTGGTAAAAGGAAGAGGAAATCTAAGAACATTTATTTGAGTTCTGATTCCGCCAAGACTGATTTGGTTAGTCTTTCTCAGTTATCTAGCGAGGATCATTCCTCCCCAGCTTCTGAGGGCGAGATCACTGATTTTGAATCTGCAGTTCCTAGTGCAATAGATTCTGAGGAGGTTATTTTAGATTTAAACTGGAGCATCTCCGTTTAATTTTAAAGCAGGTTTTAGCTACTTTGGATGACTCTGAAACTGTTGCAGAGGCTCATAAAAAGGCTAGTCTCTGAATAGACATTTTGATGTCAGAGATTTTTTCTGTTCCAGATCGCATGTCTGACATTATATCTCAGGAATGGGAAATGCCAAGTGTTCCTTTTAATCCATTTCTTCTACATAGAAAACTAGAGTCTTTTCATAGAAGGGTCCTTCTATAAACTGGGTATTTGCTCAGGTCAGCTTTTTTATTGCTGATGTAGCTGCTGCTTCAACATACTGGTTGTCTTGTCTTTCAGCAATCCTTTGACTCTGCTAGTGCAAATCTTTTGGGTTTACTTAAAAATGCCAATACTTTTATTTGTGATGCTGTATTTAATATTATGGAGATTAATGTCAAAAGCAAGTCTTTGGTAGCCCTTGACAGGAGAGTCTTATGGCTTAAATCTTGGTCTGTTATATGGTGTCAAAATCCAGAATATTATCTCTTTCCTTCCAGGGAAAGATGTTTGGTTCTAAATTAAGAATCTATAATATCTACTCTTATTGGAAGTAAAGGGGCTTTTATTCCTCAGGACAAAAACTCTAGAGGGATATCTAAAGCTTCTCATCATTTTCGTACCTTTCCTCAGAATAAGAAAAAAAATGTTGACTCCTCTGCTCAGAAGCAAGGCACCTTTGACTCTGGAAACCTAGTGCTAACTAGAACAAGTCTAAGCTGAGTTAGAAATCTATCCCTACTACCAAATCTGCATGAAGGTGTGGCATCTGATCCAGATGTTCTGGTAGGAGGAAGGTTAAGCCTCTTTCAGGAGGCTTGGTTTCTGTCTGTTCTAGATCCCTGGGTTCTGAATATAGTTTCTTAGGGATATCAAAAAGGATTCAGAACAAGGCCTCTTAGAGGAAGATTTTTTTCTGTCCAATGTACCAGAATCCTGTAAAAGTTCAAGCTTTTTTCCAGTCTGTCTCAGATCTGGAAGCTATGGGACTGATTGTTCAAGTTCCTTTTGCAAGAACAAAGGATGGGTTTTTATTCAAATCTCTCTAAGGATTCCATCTTCCAAAATGGAAATTATTCAGACTATTCTGCCTTTCATTCATAAAGGTCGGTTTATGTCCACAATAGATTTAAAGGATGCTTAGATTCATGTTCCAGTTCACAAAGAAAAATTCCAGATTCCGAGGATTGTCTTTCCAATTTGTTCTGGCTACAGCTCCAAGAATTTTCACAAAGGATCTGGGTGCCCTTTTGTCTGTGATCAGAACTCAGGGTATTGCAGTGTTTCCATACCTGGATGACATATTGGTTCAAGCTACATATTTTCCTTTAGCAGAATCTTTGCACCAAAAGACTCTTATTTCTTCAACAACATGGTTGGAAGATCCATTTTCCAAAAAGTCTATTTGATTCCTCAAAAAAAGCTAACTTTTTTGGAATTTCAAATAGATTCAGTCTCCATTAGTCTTTCTCTAATAGAGCAGATAAGGTTAAAATTGCTATCAGCTTGTCTGAACTTTCAATTTCTCTCTTTCCCCTTGGTTGCTCTTTGTATGAAAGTTTTAGATATTATTACTGCACCTTCAGGTGCAATACCATTTGCTAATTTTCACATGAGACCTTTTCAGCTTTTTATGCTTTGTGAATGGTGCAGAGACTATACTCAGCTCTCTCTTATCTTGCACACATCTACCGTAGTCACAAGACAAATGGTTGTAAAAGCTTCTCTAGAATCCCCTTTGTTCAGAAATTGCAGACCTGCATGGCTTTGCCATTGATCTTTGTTAATTGGAAGGTCAATAATTGAAGCTGCGCATCACACTTCTGAAATTCCTGGCAGTGAAGGGATTCATTTCTTAGTTGTTAGGTGTAAAATTTGCTCTAATATAGGAATTACTGTTCCACCTAACACCTACCATCTCCCTGATCCCTCTGATACAGCTCTCTTCCTTCCCTCCTCCCAACGGTCACCATCATCTTCCACATTTTTAGTCTGCCAGTAGTCTGTCACAATGCAGTTTAGGGCTCTTTTTAATTATTTATTTTACTTTTTCTGTAGTGTAGGGATCCCTCATCACCCTTACACCTTCCTGGTCGGTTCCATATAGCTCTCTTCCACCATCCCACTGCACCACCATCTTTACTTCTTCCAGTTGCCTGTATGCAGTTGGGTGTGGGGGGAAGGGTGTTTGTGCAGTTTTTTATTTATTTATTTGTTTTTCTATAGTGTAAAGATCCCCCCTCAGCCCTTTCTCCCTACCTATGATGGACTGCCCACCCACCTCGTTCTGACCCTCCAACATCTTCATTGTACTAATAATCACTGTCTGTATTAGATCTGCCTTCATATTGCAACAGATTTCTATCTCCTCTTAAAAAAAGAAAGCAGCTTATATGAGAGATTTAGGCACTTGGATATATGCAAGTTCAATTTCATTGATGGTTGGGCAAGTACTTACAAATGCCTCATGTTTGAAAGCATTTCAGAGATATCGCTGGACATCAGAGAACTCAGCTGGGATTTTTAATCCCATGTACTTCTGAAATACAACAGGCACTATATGTAGCTTGGGCAACATGTTTCAATCAGCCAAAGTTAGCTAATCCCCATTCAATAGCTTGAGGCGGGAAATCGTCCCAACCTCTGTGATGTTCTTGTTGATTTCATCTGGCAGAGGACAGTTCTGGTAATTATCAAGAATCCATAAAGCCTTGATGAGACCTTTCTCAATAGTTTGGTTTGCTCCAAGGTTGGAATTCTTGCTGTACACAGAGAATGTGGCAAAAATGTAAAGTCTAGCTGTGTTAGATTCTTGATTTTTGCTTCCAGCTTTAGGTATCTGGGGGGGTGTACAGAGTCTCCTTCAGAGATTCCTTTATTTTATTAGTAACCATCCTGAACCCCACAATACACCAGGAAACGGGGTTGAGAGCCAAGTCCTTCAATATGTCTATCTTCCTCTTCAAATCAAAGTTTTTTCATTAAATGTGACTCCTTTGTGAAAAGGGATTCATTTTAATACTCTGCTCATATTTTCCAGCCTTTATAAAAACCTTCACTTGAATCTGATCATCTGCCATTTTTTCCCCAAAATTTTCTAACAATTTTATTTTATCTCCATAACTGTAGGAGCTATGTCAATTTATATACAATGTTTAAATGGTATGCATTTTCTTGTATAATGCATGTTAATTTAAGTATTTTATAGATTTTAAATATCTATTTTTGCATGTTCTTTTTATTATTTTAAACTTTAATATTTAATTTAAAATATATAATTATGTTATAAAAGACAGCAGCTGAAAATTTATAATTTAATATAACTTCATATTTTTAACTTTGCCCAGTTAAACAAATGCTGTTATGTAAAAATCTAAATTTTAAATTATATATTAGTGCTTTAAATAATAAAAAACTTGCAAAAAAAGTTTAAAATCTATATACAATATTTAAAATAATATGCATTATTCAGGAAAATGGATATCATTTAAACATTTATATAAATTTGATGCTATTCTAAACTATTAACCCTTAAGTGTCTTCACCCCAACGTAACCTAACCCCGCTACACTATTAACCCCCAATCTTCCATAATCTATTGACAAATGTATTAATCCCTAAACCGCCACACACCCTCACCACAAAAAAACTACACATATATCTATGTTGCAAACTATATTACTAAACTCCCTAAAATATAAACACACTAGACCCCAAACCTAACACCCCCTAATTTACAGAAAATAAAAAACACTAAAATTACAAAACAAACACATTACCACAAAAAAACTACCACAAAAAAAGTTAGGCATATACTCAAACAAACTAAAGACCCTTAAAAAAGCCCACCGCAAAATATAAAAATGTCTATACTAACACTAATACCTACACTAAACATTGCCCTGAAATGGGCCCCCCTAAGGAGCTAGATTCAACATTATGACCTAAGATTAGTTTATAATGTTGGTATAAGATTTTTTTTTAGTTTTTTTTTTTTTTTAACAGGACATTAGTTTTAGCATAGGTAGTACTGTTTTGTTTTTTGTTTTGTTTTTTGGTTAATTTATTTTATTTTTTTTAACTTAGGGGGTGTTAGGTTAGGGGTCTTGGGGGTAGCTGTTAGGAGTTAAGTAGTGTAGGAGTAGTTTGCAGTGGGGGGGTTGTGTCAGTTAGGGGGTTAATATTGTAGGCAGTTTATTGCGGTGGTTGTGTTGTGGCAGTTAGTGGGTTAATAGTGCAGACAGTTTATTGCGGTGGGGGGTTGCTATGGTTAGGGAGTTAATAGTGTAGGCAGCTTATGACAAGAAGGGTGTGGCGGTTAGGGGATTAAACAAAGTAGGGAGTTTAATGCAGTGGATTATTGGAGGTTTAGGGGTTGAACAGAGTAGGGAGTTTATTGTGGTGGAATATTGGTGGTTTAGGTGTTTATAGTTATGTTTATTATGTTTGGTGATCATTTTAAAAGGAATCCTTTACTGTGCATCACCAATGTTGATGCCAATGCTGCTTGGAATATTTTGCAAGCATTGCTACCCATTGAGATATATAGTAAACCACCTCTCAGTGCTGCTGCCTATTTTGAATATAATTTAAAAAATTAGCTGAAACAAAGGAAAAACCAATGAAAAAAATATAAAAAAACAGACAGTTTAAGTATGCTTTAGCAAAGGTTTTCAGAGAACATTATGGAAGCAAAATATTTGGGCCAAAACAAAAGTAAAACATTACAGATAATTAAATGTTGATGATGACTGCCTGATACGTTGGAATGCAGTTTATTTTGTTTAAACAGACAGTCTACACCAGATTTTATTGTTTAAAACGATAGATAATTCCTTTATTACCCATTCCCCAGTTTTACATAACCAACACAGTTATATTAATACACTTTTTATCTTTGTGATTACTTTGTATCTAAGCCTATGCAGAATCCCCCCTTATTTCAGTTCTTTTGACAGACTTGCATTTTAGCCAATCAGTGCTGACCCCTAGGTATCTCCACAGGCATGAGCACAATGTTATCTATATAGCACACATGAACTAACGCCCTCTAGTTGTGAAAATAAAATAAAAATGCAATTAGATAAAAGGCAGCCTTCAAGGGCTAAGATATTAGAATCTGAGCCTACCTAGGTTTAGCTTTCAACTAAGAATACCAAGAGAAGAAAGCAAATTTGATGATAAAAGTAAATTGGAAAGTTGTTTACAATTATATGCCCTACCTGAATCATGAAAGTTTATTTTTGACTAGGCTGTCCCTTTAACCACTCATATTAATTCACAATAACTATGCAAGTAGTTGCTTCATAGAATTCTGAGCAATGTTGTAAATATGATGTAACAACCTCCTAATACTTCACTGCAATAATAAATGTACTATTTACATCTAATATGAGGACAAGTTCATAGTTTAAAAATGTTATTTAAACATTAAGGGTCAGATTACAAGGAGAGCGCTAAATATTGCTTTCATAAAAGCGATATTTGCGCTCCACTTTGTAATACCAGTGCACGCTAATGTGCGCTGATATTACAAATTGCCAGCAATGAGAACATGACCTCACGTTCGCATTGCTGGGAAGCATTGCGGACATGAGAGCTCATTTCCATAGGCTCCTATGGGGGTCTCGTTCTGATGCCATTAGAGACGGCATCAGAACTTAAGCGCAGCAAAGGGGGTATTGATGTGCATTGATGGCAGCATGCTTAAATATATATGTATTTGCTGATATACATGTATATGTATGTGTTAATATGTGTATATACACACATTAAGACCCACTCCATACTGCTATCTTTATGTTTTAATAAAATACAGTACACAGTATTTTGGTGCCATTTGGGGCATATTTATAAAATTAACCAGAGATCTAATTGCTAAAATTAACCAGAGATCTAAGGGCTAATTGCTATCACAAGATCACGGTAGCAATAACCAGCCACTTGTAATGCCCGTTTGCAGGCGCATGATAATTTAGCGCTACACTTGTAATCTAGCCCTAATTTTATTTTTTATTGAACATAAAATTATCTTATTTATCACTTTTAAAGGTAATTTTCAACAAAAATGAAAAGAACACACAAATATATATATATATATATATATATATATATATATATATATATATATATATATATTTAAAAAAAATATTGACAAACTGCTGGAAAGTGTTTTCTAGTTGCTAAAAATACCATTATCAAATTTCCCCATAAAATATTAAGGACCAGTAGTGATGTCGTGAACATAAAAATTTGGGTTTGCAAACGCAAACTTCCGCAAAAATTCGCGAACCGGGCGAACCGCCATTGACTTCATTGGGTAGGCGAATTTTAAAACCCACAGGGACTCTTTCTGGCCACAATAGTGATGGGAAAGTTGTTTCAAGGGGACTAACACCTGGACTGTGGCGTGCCGGAGGGAGATCCATGGCAAATCTCCCATGGAAAATTACATAGTTGATGCAGAGTCTGGTTTTAATCCATAAAGGGCATAAATCACCTAACATGCTTAAATTGTTTGTAATAACGTGCTTTAAAACATTAGGTATGATGTTGTATCGATCAGGTAGAGTGTAAGGGTTACGTCTGCTTCACAGTGACAGACCAAACTCCCGCAGCGGGTACAACATCATCATCATCATCACACCGTACGTCCATGTGTGTAATGCTGCCTGACTGAGACATATCCCTGTTATCTACATCCTCTGGCAATAATGGTTGCGCATCACTCATTTCTTCCAACTGATGTGTAAATAACTCCTCTGACAGATCAAGTGAAGCGGCTGTGGTGCTAGTGTTGGGGGTGGTGGCAGGTGGGCGAGTGGTAACTTGAGAGGTGCCCGAAGCTAAGCTGGAGGAGGATGGTGCGTCAAGGTTCCGAGCTGAAGCTGTAGAAGATTGGGTGTCCTGTGTTAGCCAGTCAACTATGTCCTCAGAACTTTTCGAGTTCAGGGTACGTGGCCTCTGAACACTGGGCATTATTCTAGGGCCAAAGGGAATCACAGCACCACGACCACAACGGCCCCTGCAGGGTGGCCTGCCTCTGCCTGTCATTTTTTTTTCGATTAGTGGTACTATGCGTGCAAGCTACTGTGACAACAGATATGAGTGGCACTGTGCACTGGCAGAAGTTGGTAGAGTAGACGCTGTAGGCCTGACAGACACGCTTGCAGACAACTAACTGCTATTCAATCTATTACAGTCAAAAAAAAAATTTTTTTAATGTACACTACTGTTACACCAGATATGAGTTGCACTGGTGTGACACTGTGCCCTGGCAGGCCCTGAAAAATCTGTTACACATCTACAACCACCAAAAAACAACCATGCTAAATAGTTTCCAAATTTTGTCCTGAGTTTAGAAAATACCCAATGTTAACATGTTCTTTGCTTTTTTTGCAAGTTATAGGGAAATAAATACAAGAAGCACTTTGCTATTTCAAAACCACTTTTTTTCAAAATGAGCGCTAGTTACATTGGAACCCTGATATCTGTCAGGAATACCTGAATATTCCTTGACATGTATATATTTTTTTTTAGAAGACATCCCAAAGTATTGATATAGGCATATTTTGGTATATTTCATGCCACCATTTCACCGCCAAATGCGATCAAATAAAAAAAAATTGTTCACTTTTTCACAAACTTTAGGTTTCTCACAGAAATTATTTACAAACAACTTATGCAATTATGGCATAAATGGTTGTAAATGCTTCTCTGGGATCCCCTTTGTTCAGAAATAGCAGACATATATGCCTTTGGCTTTGCTTTCTGGTAATTAGAAGGCTGCTAAATGCTGTTGCGCACCACACGTGTTTTATGCCCAGCAGTGAAGGGGTTAATTAGGGATCATGTAGGGAGCTTGTAGAGTTAATTTTAGCTTAAGTGTAGTGTAGTAGACAACCCCAAGTATTGATCTAGGCCCATTTTTGTATATTTCATGCCACCATTTCACCGCCAAATGCGATCAAATTAAAAAAAACGTTAAATTTTTCACAATTTTAGGTTTCTCACTGAAATCATTTACAAACAGCTTGTGCAATTATGGCACAAATGGTTGTAAATGCTTCTCTGGGATCCCCTTTGTTCAGAAATAGCAGACATATATGACTTTGGCGTTGCTTCCTGGTAATTAGAAGGCCGCTAAATGCTGCTGCGCATCACACGTGTATTATGGCTAGCAGTGAAGGGGTTAATTAGGTAGTTTGTAGGGAACTTGCATGGTTAATTTTAGCTTTAGTGTAGAGATCAGCCTCCCACCTGACACATAAGACCCCCTGATCCCTCCCAAACAGCTCCCTTCCCTCCCCCACCCCACAATTGTTCCCGCCATCTTAAGTACTGGCAGAAAGTTTTTGAATGTTTTTAATTTTTTTAGCATATTTACATATGCTGTGGTGTAGCATCCCCCCCTTAGCCCCCAACCTCCCTGATCCCCCCCAAAACAGCTCTCTAACCCTCCCCATCTGCCTTATTGGCGGCCACCTTGGGTACTGGCAGCTGTCTGCTATTATTTCACAGTCAAAAAAGTGTGTTTTTTTAAAAATTTGCACTACTGTTACACCAGATATGAGTGGTGGCACTGGGCAAGTGGGCACAGTATAAGCTGTGAGCCTGACACACATGCTGGCAGGCAGGCAACTGCAATTAGATTACACAGGAAAAAAAAAAAAACAGACTGATGTTCTAGCCCTAAAAAGGGCTTTTTGGGGTGCTGTCCTTACAGCAGAGATCAGATGAGTCCTTCAGGACTGTAGTGGACACTGAATACACTAGCCTAGCTATCAATTTCCCTATTAAATCAGCAGCAGCTACACTGTCCCTCCTCTCACTAAGAATGCAGCTTCCAAATGAATCTAAAATGGATGCTGTGCAGGAGGTGGGAGGGTCTGGGAGGGAGTGTGCAACGCTGATTGGCTGTAATGTGTCTGCTGACTGTGAGGTAAAGGGTCAAAGTTTTCTCAATGATGAAGAATAGGGGGCGCATCGAACATCGCATATGTTCGCCCGCCGCGGCGAACACGAACATGCTATGTTCGCCGGGAACTATTCACCAGCTAACTATTCGCGACATCACTAAGGACCAGATTACAAGCTTACTTCTAGCGCAATTAAACGATAACCTCTTCCCCCATAGAAGTCAATGGAGAAAACAAAGTAACCTAACACCCCACTCGCACGTAAACCTGATTGCATTTCTCATATGTGCATACCCGATCGCATATTCACATATGTGCATACCCGATCGCATATTGTAATGTGCGCTAAACCAACATGAAAATCGGAATATTTTACATTCCAATGTTCTGTACATACAAGAATATCTTCTATTTATTCATAAATAAATATTTAAATAGATATATACACATATAAATACATAAATACATCTATATACATATTTATACACACACACACACACACACATATATATATATATATATATATATATATATATATATATATGTATGTATACATACATATACATCTTTTGGCATGTGTGAAGCCCTTTGCTTGCCTTTGATTTCATATCTTTGAGCCCTTAAAAATGTGTGTGAGCAATATTTTGGGTAATAATTTTTTATTAGATGTTGTTATTATGAGTTTAAGTGTACTTTGTAATGTATTATTGATGTGTTTTGTGACACTTCTTTTCTTTTCACAAAACAGTTAACCACAGCTCTGAGATAAGGGTAATCATTCTAGTGTAAATCGCATTTGCGCTTAAGCGATCGTGTTTGCTTTCAATATGTAATACGAGCGCAAATGAACCTGCGCTCAAATGAACCTGCACTCAAATAAACCTGATATCACTTGCACCCAATAGTTTATGCTACACTCGTATTCTAACCCTAAATAGGTTACAATAGAAAAAACATGTAATGCACACTGATGTTTTAATGCAATGTTCTCACTTAATTCTTAGTCCAGTCAGCCAAAAGAATGAAAGCTTTTTCTAGATGATTGGACTAAGAATAAAACAATTAGCTAATAGGAAAGCAAAGACACCCCTATACTGTATAAGGGGGAACCTCACATTCAAGCTTCAGTGTGTGGAGGTGGGTGACTGCATAAAAAGTACATTGGATGGAAGATAAGAAGAAAAGAAGATGGAAAAGGAAGACGACGGAAGCAGAAGAAAGAGGAAAGCCCCCGTGGAGAGCAGTCTTGGAGAAGCAGCAGCCCACCTAGGAGTCATATTCAAGTTTGTGAGTTCTAACTTTTGGGGTTTATCGTTAGGTTTCTTTTTGGGGGTTGTTAGTTTAGGGTTAGCAAAATAGTTTAATTGTTGATGCCCTTTTTAGGGCGTCTTTTTTAGTATAGGTTGATTTTTAGCAAGGGAGCTTAATTGCTGATGTACTTTTCAGGGCATCTTTTTTAGGATAGGGTTTTTCCTTCTTTTTTTTTTTACAGGCAAAAGAGCTGATCACTTTAGGGCAATGCCCTACACAATGCCCTTCTTAGGGATAGGATTTTTTTAGAATAGGTTTTTTACTTTTTTACAAGCTGATCACTTTAGGGCAATGCCCTACAAAAGGTCCTTCTTTAGTTCTTTAGTTTTAGGATAGGCTTTACTGTTTGTTTTTTGTAATGCTAGTATTTGTTTTGTAAGTTAAGGGATGTTAGGTTAGGGGTCTTGGGGGGTAGCTGTTAGGAAGTTAAGTAGTGTAGTGGTAGTTTGCGGTGGGGTATAGGCAGTTAGGGGGTTAATAGATTAGGGGTAATTTAGGGTTGGGTATTGGCAGTTAAGGGGTTAATAAGTTAAGGGTAGTTTGCAGTGGGGGCTTGTGATGGTTTAGGGGTTAACTAATGTAGGGTTTATTGTGGTGGGGGTTATGTCAGTATTGGGGTTAAGTAGTATAGGGGTTATTGTAGTGGAGAGCTATGGTGGTTTTGGGGTTATTAGTGTAGGCTGTGGTGCATTTATTTTGGTTTGCAATATATGTAAAATGCATCCTTTACTTTTATCGCCAATGTAAGTGGCAATGCTGCTTGGAATATTTTGCCAGCACCGTCACGCATTGCAATGTATAGTAAAATGCCTCTCGGCAATGCTGCCTTTAAACAGTAATGTTGGCACGTTAGAATATTTTGCCACATGGCAGCAGATCTCTTTTCAATATCTCACCGCCTTGTGGCATTTTCAATCATCAGGGCCGACCCTTAAATTTTGCTATTCTTAAAAGGCAATTGGCCATTTTTTTATATGCACATTTCTCGTTTTTACGTGGTTTTGTCAGGGTTTTTCCCTGTTTTGTTTGCCATGTGCTGCTGGCAGCCATTTTACTCACCTCTCTTGCTGACTCTGGTGCATACTGTGTGATGCTGCTCATTTCCTGCACTTCCTTTTATGGCCAGACTGGTGTACATCATCAGTGTGAGACAGGATGCAGTCTCAGAATTGTGATGTCATCACTTATTATTTAAAGGGCCTCTGTTCAGTATGCTTTGCCCTTGCGTTGTCTCAGACCTGTTTGTGAGAGCTCCTGTGTATTACCTGGCTGTCTGACGTCCCTCCTGGTTCCTGATCCCTGGCTTGTTACTGACTCTGCTGTTTTCCTTGTTCCTGATTCCGGCTCGTCTGACTACTCGCTTTGGCTCCTGACTCAGCTCATCTGACTATTCACTTTGGCTCCTGACTCGGCTCATCTGACTACCAGCTCTGGTTTTGATTCATGGCTTGTTATTTGTCTTGTGGACTTTTTATTATTTTTTGCTATTAATAAAGGTGTGATTATTTTTGCCTTTCTCGTCTCAGTCTGATTCCTGGCACCCTGACATTACGCAAGGGCCATGAATCCTGATGGTGCTAATAATCCACCTTTACCTGACATAATTTCCAGGATGGATGAACAGGATCACCACTTGGATCAATTTGCACTATCCCTGCAAACCCTGCTGGCTTGCACTGCACATTTGGACCAAAGTTTCCCGCAAGTTATGACTTCTCCTGTTTCCGCTGCTGCACCTAGTCCTACCAGGAGCATGTCCAGTTCTGCACCTCTACCTCAGCGATATGGAGGTGATCCTAATCAGTGCAGAGGGTTTTTGAACAAGGTGGGCATTTACTTTGAGATGTTACCTCAGGCGTTTCCCTCTGACAGAACTAAGGTGGGATTTCTCATCTCGTTACTCTCTGACACAGCTCTTGCCTGGGCTAATCCCTTGTGGGAGACTAATAAACCTGTGATTTCAAATTACCCTGAATTTGTGGCCTCCTTTCGAAGGGTATTTGATGTTCCAGCTCGCTCCTCCTCTGCTGCTAAACGACTCATGTCCATTCAGCAAGGTACAAGATCTGTTGCTCAGTATGCCATTGAGTTCCATGCGCTTGCCGCAGAGGTAGGTTGGAACAATTGTTGCCGCCTTCTTTCATGGGCGCTCTGGTTCGATTAAAGATGAAGTTGCTGCCAGAGATTTACCAGAAGATCTTGATACATTGGTGTCTTTTTTTATCCTAATTGACATCAGACTGAGAGGCCCTCTTTCAAGGAGCACTTGCGGAAGCCTCCTGTTCCGTTGTCTACTATGTGTGGGTTCCCACCCATGCGTACCTCTCCTCCCATGCCTCCTGGTCCTGAGTCACCAGGTACTGCTGAGCCTATGCAGTTGGGATTCACATGTCTCTCCACGTCAGAGAGGGCCATTAGGAGGAGGGAGGGGCTCTGCCTCTATTGCGGGTTACAGGGCCACCGGCTGGGAAACGCTCACACCTAAGGTCCTGTTGGGGGCATACCTTGGGTGGTTTATTCTCATCCCTGGAACCGCTAAAAGAGAAACCTTTGGTCACAGTTGTCCTTTCCTGGGTGGACAACAAATATGTTGCAACATTGTGTTGTGGTGTACTTAGATGACATCCTCATACACTCACCCACACTTGAGGCTCATCGTTCTGATGTTACACGGGTACTTCAGAGACTACGTGAGAATTACCTGTTTTGTAAACTCGAGAAATGTGAGTTCCATCAGACTCAAGTAACCTTCCTAGGTTATGTTATCTTTGTTGCAGGGTTCTCCATGGATCCTGAAGTTATCTGCAGTTCTGCAGTGGCCTCGCCCAGTATGTCTTCGGTCTATTCAACGGTTTTTGGGGTTCGCCAATTACTATAGAAAGTTTATTGAAAACTTTTCTTCCTTGGTCAAACCTATCACAGACATGACCCGTAAAGAGAATGATCCACTTCATTGGTCACTTACTGCCATTAAGGCCTTTGATAGTCTTAAGACTGCCTTTGCTGCCACTCCAGTTCTGGCTCATCCTAACCCTGTCCTGCCTTTCGTTCTTGAGGTCGATGCATCTGAGACTGAAGTAGGTGCCCTCTTATCTCAACATCCTACGCCTGACGGTTCCTTGCATCCGTGTGGTTTCTTATCTAAGAAATTGTCTCCAGCGGAGTGCAATTATGAAATTGGCGACAGGGAATTACTGGCCATAATTTTGGCACTCAAGGAATGGAGGCATCTTCTCGAGAGTACTAGCGTGCCAGTGCTCATTCTTATTGACCACAAGAATTTTACTTATCTATCTGAAGCAAAACGTTTGTCGCCCCAACAGGCTACATGGGTGCTATTTTTGTCTTGGTTTAATTATGTGGTCTCCTACCTGCCTGGTAGTAGGAATGTTAGAGCTGATGCACTCTTTCAACAATTTTCGCCTCTGTCCAAGGAGGAGTCTGTACCTACTTCAGTTATACCTCCTGACCATAATTTTGTTACCATACGTATTAATTTGACTTCTCCCTTGGGGGAGGAGATCCTGTCTGCACAAACCAATGCACCTCCTGAGAAACCTAGTGGTAAGTGTTTTTTCCTGAGAATCTTCTAACTAAACGTTTGCACACTTACCACTATCCTAAAGCCGCAGGTCACCCAGGCAAGAACCAAATGATTTGGTCTGTCACTCGACAATTCTGGTGGCCAGGTCTTCGTTCTGATGTTCCTGCGTATGTTTCCTCCTGCTCATCTCAGTTTGTGCACAGAATAAGACTCCTCAACGTCTTCCTGTGGGTCTTAAAACTATTGCTAATGGTGAGCGTCCTTGAACACATCTTTCCATGGACTTCATTGTCGAGCTCCCTGTTTCCAATGGCAATACTCTTATCCTTATGGTGGTTGACCGTTTTTCTGAAATGTCACATTGCATTCCCTTGAAGAAGTTGCCTACTGCTCAGGAGCTTGCTTCAATTTTTGCCCGGGAGGTCTTCCATTTACATAGGTTACCCAAGGAGATAGTGTCAGACCTTGGTTTCCAGTTTGTCTCCAGATTTTGGCGTTCCTATTGTGCTCAAATGGGGATCCAGCTTTCCTTCTCCTCTGCATATCACCCTCTATCCATTGGGGCTGTGGAACGGTCTAATCAAGCTCTGGAACAGTTCCTCCATTGCTATGTCTCAGATCACCACAATAATTGCTCTGAACTGTTACCTTGGTCAGAGTTAGCTCATAATAGTGCTATTAATGCTTCCTCCAAGTAATCCCCTATCATGGCGAATTATGGGTTTCAACCATCCTTGTTGCCTGATTCATTCATGTCTCAGGGTATTCCGGCTTTGGAGGAGCATCTCCGGCAACTCCGTTCCACGTGGGTGCAGATTCAGGATTGCCTTCATCGTTTTATGCAGTGCCAAAAGTTCCAGGCTGATTGTAGGTGTCTGCCCGTGCCTTCCTACCAGGTTGGTGAGAGAGTTTGGCTGTCCTTCCGCAACTTGAACCTTTGTGTGCCTTCCCATAAACTGTCTCCCCGTTATGTTGCTCCTTTTCGAATACTCCGACGGGTCAATCCTGTGGCCTAGCTTTTGACCTTCCTCCTGCAATGCGCATCTCCAATGTTTTTCATGTCTGCCTCTTGAAACCATTGGTTTGTAATCGGTTTATCACTGTGTTGCTTCGTCCCTGTCCTGTCTTTGTTGACAACCATGAGGAGTATGAGGTCAGCAGCATTATTGACTCTCGTATGCCCAGGGGTCGCGTACAGTATTTGGTTCACTGGAGGGGCTACGGTCCGGAGGAGCGTTCATGGGTTCCCTCCTCTGATGTTCATGCTCTCGCCCTCCTCCATGCCTTCCATGCCTGTTTCCCCAATAAGCCTTTTGTCCTCCTGCAGGTCATTGAGGGGAGGGTATTGTCAGGGTTTTTTTCCCTGTTTTGTTTGCCATCTGCTGCTGGCAGCCATTTTACTCACCTCTCTTGCTGACTCTGGTGTATACTGTGTGATGCTGCTCATTTTCTGCACTTCCTTTTATGGCCAGACTGGTGTATATTATCAGTGTGAGACACGATGCAGTTTCAGAATTGTGATGTCATCACTTATTATTTAAAGGGCCTCTGTTCAATATGCTTTGCCCTTGCGCTGACTCAGACCTGTTTGTGAGAGCTCCTTTTTATTACCTGGCCTCCCTCCTGATTCCTGATCCCTGGCTTGTTCCTGACTCTGCTGTTCTCCTTGTTCCTGATTCCGGCTCGTCTGACTACTCGCTTTGGCTCCTGACTCGGCTCATCTGACTATTCGGTTTGGCTCCTGACTCGGCTTGTCTGACTTCCAGCTCTGGTTTTGATTCCTGGCTTGTTATTTGTCTTGTGGACTTTTTTTATTTGTGTAATCGATTTACTCCTTGTAACATGGTATCTTCTTCATCCGATTCTCAGTCTGCAAAAGTGAAGCAATATCAATTTTCCCATCAGCAGAATGTCGTCCTTGTTGACATGATCCTGGAATCATATGATTGTCTTTTTGGATTTCGCATGAGGCAGACATATGTCACAAGAAGTCGATTTGGAAAAAAAAAAAATCAGCAATGCTATAAGTGCCCAGGGTCCTGGAAAAAAGGACATTGACTAAATTAAAAAGTGTTTTAACAACATTAAATGGTTCACCAAACAGAAATTGGCTAAGAAAAATAATTCTGCAGGGGGTGCTGTGGAGCACCAGCCTATGTAGCTGATCTAATCTGGCTGGGTCCAGAGGTTATCGTCAAAGTCGCCTAAGACTGTGACAGCGACATAAGAGGTAAATGTATTACTACAACATAGACACCATTTTTTATGTAATTAATCTTTCTATTTTTTTCCAGCGTTATTTGCCAGTTTGACCTGTATATTTTTAGAATATCCTCTTTATATGCAAAATAACCTTTTTTTGGTTTGTTGAGTGTATATATTTTGAAAATAAAAGGTTAAATAAAAAAAATTATGTTTCATAATAATGTATTTTTACAAAGAAGATAGCTGTGTTTATGTGGAATACAGTAATGACGCATTTATTTTTTGTAAAAATTGATTCCATCCATAAGAATGAAATTTATTAGGATACGAAATGGAATCATGTGCTAATGTAGAACTTATTTCAATATCGATAAATTATTAAAACAACATAACCAAAGATCTTTTAACGCATAAGAAAGTAAATGCTGTTTAATATGATTACAATCATTGTAAATTACATTTTTTATATAGCAATATATATATATATATATATATATATATATATATACACACATCTCTCTCTCTCTCTCTCTATATATATATATATATATATATATATATATATATATATATATTATCTATATATGTGTATTGATATTATTTAAATTTTCAAGATTTAAATTAAAATATTTTACTTATTTTTTAATAACATCACCACAAGAACAGACGGTCGGAAGGTCATCTGATCTACATGCCACTTCCCAAATTTCTGGGCCTATCGCATCTACCTCGAGTTCAAGGCCTTCTACAAGTACTGCACATGGACAATACATTAGATCCACTTCAACTGCAAGTCACAGTTTGTCTTCTGCTGATACCTTCCCAGACATCAGAAGCAGCACTCCAGATATAGGAGTTGAAAGAGGGTCAGGTAATATACCTGCATTACAATCATATAAAATAGATGTCTTATTGTAACCAAAAAAATAGTAATGCTTATACACCTAGTTTTATAATCTGTATATATATCAATCAACATCAAATTAATATCAATGTAATTGATATTTTAATTCGTAAGCTTGTATGAAAGGCTTTGTTGGCAAACATTTTTAATTTTTAGTTCACATAGGATACTTGTCTAGACTCATTTGTCACTCGACTGTATTAAGCTTGTGTTATCAATCTCTTCAAACCGTCCCTAGAATTTGTTATATATGTATGTGTTATAATAACTTCCATGAATCTCTTTTTATAAAAGCTTGTTTGTAATCACCACTCCCTATAAAAAAAAAAAAAATGTCTGTGTATCTAATAATTCTGGATACCTTGTAATTTATTTATTTTTTTCAATGATATATTCTCTAATTTATTTTTAAGAAAAAATAACATATTTTTTTAGTAAAAGTGTATGAAGAAAATTTAAGTAAAATGTAATGAGATTATTATTATTTATTTCTAACAGCTGATGTTGGGAGGATTTTTCAAAGAATGCTTACCAACACCTTTTAATCTTTATTTGAAGGTATGTTACATCTTTCTTTCTCTATGGTATTTTTTATTTTATCTCACTCTCTTCTCTATCTTAGTGTCTTTATTTTGCTTTCTATAATATCCATTTATTCATTTTATTATCTATCCTTTTCTGATTTTATTTTTTTATCTCTCTCACTCTCTAATATCTCTCACTTTCTTTATTGCTTTTTCTCTGTCTATTTACCTCTCCTTATATGATCTCTCTTGTTTATCTTTCTATATCTTACTTTCTATCTCTGTAATCAATATCTCTTTCCTTATCTTTCTCTCTCTATCTATATTTCTTTCAATTCTTTATCTCAGTCTCTCTTAAAGATATATCATTGAGAAATCTCGTTTATTTCATTCTCTCAATCTCTATATTTCTCTGTTTATTATTTCTTATTTGTTTGTTTTTCTATATACTAAAGTGTGTGCCACCAATTACCATCCAAAATCTATCTATATCAATATCTATCTCTCTTCCCCCTCTTTTTCTCTCTCTATTTCATTTTTTTTTCTATTTTTTTCATGTTCTCTCTTTCTCTATCTTTATCTTTGTCAAAATGTATCTTGAACTGTATCTTTCTCTATTTTTTATATCACTTTCTTTATCTTTCTCTCTTTTTTTTAATTTGATTTCTCTCTCTCGCTTTTTCTATATCTCTCATCTTTTTCTTCAATTTTCTCTCTCTCACAATAACAATATCTCTTTTTTTCTATCTCTCTCTTTCTTCAGTTTTATTCCTATTTCTCTCTCTCTTCTCTTTCTTCAATTTTCCTTCTCTCTTTCACTCTCTCTCTCACAATATATCACTCTTTTTTCTCTATCTCTCTCTTTTTCTTCAATTTACTTTCTCTCTTTTTATTGCTAGCATCTCTTTCTTCAGTTTGCTTTGTCTTGCTGTCTTTTTCTCTCTCTCATCTCTTTCTTCAGTTTGCTTTCTCTCTATCTCTTTTTCTCTCTCTCATCTCTTTCTTCAGTTTGCTTTTTCTCTCTGTCTTTTTCTCTCTCTCTCATCTCTTTCTTCAGTTTGATTTCTCTCTCTTTTTTCTCTCTCATCTCTTTTTTTCATTTTCCTTTCTTTCTTTCTCTTTTTTCTCTCTCTCTCTCAATTTATCATTCTCCCTTTTTTCTATATATCTCTTCTATTTTCATTCTATTTTTTCTCACTCTCACCTCTTTCTTCTAATTTCGCTCTCTCTCTTTCTCTCTATTTATTTTTCTCTAATCTCTTTCTTCAGTTTTCTTTCTGCCTCTCACAATATATCACTATCTTTTTTTCTCTATCGCTCTCTTGCTTCAATTTTCTTTCTCTCTATTTTTCTCTCTCTCTTCTCTTTCTTCAATTTCACTTCCCTCTTTCACTCTCTCTCACAATGTATCACTCTCTCTTTGTTCTCTATCTGTCTCTTTTTATTCCATTTTCTTTCTCCTTTTTCTCTCTCTCTCATCTCTTTCTTCAGTTTGATTTCTCACTCTCTCTTTTTCTCTCTCTCGTCTCTTTCTTCATTTTGCTTTCTCTCGCTCTCTTTTTCTCTCTCATCTCTTTCTTTCAGTTTGATTTCTCACTCTCTCTTTTTCTCTGTCTCTCACAATATATCACTAGCTTTTTTTTCTCTCTCTCTTTCTTCAATTTTCTTTCTCTCTATTTCTCATTCTAGGGTCTATTTATCAAAGCGTCAACTGAAAATATGCTTGAATTCCGTGTCGTATTTCTCATGAGATTGATCCGCCATAGTTATCAAAGTGTCAAGATCGGCAAATGTTGAAATTTGTATCGTAATATACGATCCCGCAATCTCAATCCAAGCTCAATGCTTACATCATTAAAGATGTTTCGAATTCAGATTCGACTCTATTTGAACCTTTTCCAAATTTATCAAACATTTAACAGGTATGCTCATCTCTATTCCGACGCAGCGTACCTAGTTTTCAATCCGCAAACCTTCAGGTTTCGAATGCCGTAGAAGTCAATGGGAGTCTGATAACCCAGAAAGCTTATGTTCGATGCTGCAAGAGAATGAAGTATATTTCATATTAAAATTAAATTAGAAACTCTATTTGGTGCACTAGTTTATTCACTCATTTATTTCCTTCCCTTTACCTGTCTCTTTGTAGTAGTTTTCCTAATTCCTTCAGATGAACTTACATCAGTGTTTGTCTTCCTCCCCTCTATCTTCTTTTTTTTTTAAATTAAATATTTTTCATTCTAATAATTTTCCTGCGCACAAAGCCATTCCACCTGAATTCCAGTAATTGCCATCCAGCAGATCAGCCATATCCCACCAGTATTATAGTAATTGCCAGTAACATCAGTCGGGGTTAGCTCACATCAATATTGAGCTTTCAGATATAAACTTAATTTATGACTCCACTGTCTGTCCATGATCATAAGTAGATTTGAATAATTCCTAACTGGGGAGGTAACTTGAAAGTCTTGTGGTCCTTTTAAACAGAATTATTTCCTCCCCAATGTATGTCTCTCTGTTTCCAGCTCAAAAGTTGGCACTCACCCTTCACCTGTCATTTGGAAGTATTCAGTTCTGTCATTGTTAGTTAATTCCAAAAAAATAATTCTTAAAAATATGTAAATAAATGTAAACTTAGCTATGGTTATACTAGTTATGTACAGTGTGTGTGTGTGTGTGTGTATATTTATATACACACACACACATTATAGAGGTTTGTACCTTTTAAAAAAAATTCATGTTAGTGGTCCACAGGATTCAAAATTGTGAGTTTAGTGGTCCCTGAGGTCCGAAAGGTTGGCGACCCCTGCACTAGTAGATATAGGGATAAAAGTAAAAAATGCATTACTACTTTTGGATTATGCTACAAATGTGTCTCTCATTACAAAGCTATTTGTAGTTTCATAGTAGACAGTTAACAATGAACATGTTTAATATTTAAATCTGCTGACACAGATATAAATCTCATATGTGACGTCATTGTTGACACTGATAATATGATATGGATTAAAACTATATACATTATGGTTGCCATAGAAATTGGAATAATCACATGATTATTAAAGTCAATCAAAATGTCATATGCTTAGTTATTTGTGGCGCAGATATTATTATATAATAGTATATTGACTAATATGGTGCGTCCAAGTGCTTTTTCTATTGGCAAAATAGTTATCCTCGTATATTGGATGAACAAATACTTTCCATGGAGATTTGGAGGAGTTCTTGGATTGCGACAGTAAAGTCACGATCATATCATATACGAAATGATGAGGAGAATGTACAGAGTCTCGGGTACTAAAAGGACGCAACAACAATGTTTGTGTCGTTTTAGTGACTTAAGATGACGGGAACCAGACTATTATCAGTCCATAAGATCACTCATCAGAACTTGTAAGTGTCCTTTTTTATATGATGATGACATTAGTCCACACTTTGTCACAACAATATTATGTATGTGTTCTCATATAATGGCTGCCGCTTTCGCTTCATGTCAAAATAGTTGACACATTAACATTAAAAAAAAATATATATATAATTTTATATATATATATATATATATATATATATATATATATATATAGATATATAGATATTCATATGGATCTAATCTTGACATACATGTTAATATCTTCACAGATTTAGCACGCAGAAGAGACCGTATCCCCGCTATGTACGGCCAGTCAATATGAGCACCCCAGTCAGCAGTGATAGGTCATCACCACCGCTCCCACTGTCTCTTCTCCAGGATCCAGTAGGAGATGACTCAGGGAGTGAATCAGAATTCCCTGATGTTATCCCCGGTAATTTTCAATTCTAACACATTGTTTGCAGTCTTTAACACTAAAATGGTAGTTTAAACAAAGTTAATTAATGCTGCAGGATACTGTAATTAATTGTCTCTTTTTTTGGTAAAAATGTTTATACAAGTTTTTAATCATGTGGTCAAAACAGTCTACCACAATTAAGTCTATAATATAGAATTTGTCAAATATTCCTCATCCCTCATTATGCTTCATGTGTGACAGCTGACCGAGAGGAATCAATTCCTGATGATCCTGCCACAGTCGTATCGCCAGCCATGGCAGAGGATGAGGTGACTGTAAGAGAATGTAAGAATATATTTTGTTTTAAACACTTGTATCTTGATAATGAATTTTCAAAACATATTTTATTTTGTTTTTTTATAGATGCCGACCAGGGGACACAGACTGATCCAATTCTTCCAGAATTGTTTGGCCAACTGAGGCCTTACAACATGTTGGCGGCCTATTGGCCGTGAGTCTGCAGGGGGCGGCGTTGCACCAGCAGCTCTTGCTCGCCGTATTCAGCGAGGTCCGCCAGACCTTGATACATATGCCCCATATTGTGAGAGACAGAAAGAAAACTGAAGAAAGAGATGAGAGAAAGATAAACAGAGAGAAAAATAGAGATAAATTAGAAGAAAGAGGTGAGAGAGAGAAAAAAAGAATGAAAATAGAAGAAAGAGAGAACTATATACAAAAGAGAGAATGATATATTGAGAGAGAGAAAAAAAGAGAGAGAAAGAGAAAAGAGAGAGAAATTTTTCTCTAGCTTTCTATTTCTTCAGTTTATTTTCTCTCTTTTTCTATCTCTTATGTCTTTCCCCTATTTTCTTTCTCTCGTAAACAATATATCAATCTCTCTTTTATTTTCTATCTTTCTTCATTTTTCTTTCTTTCTATTACTCTCTCTCTCTCCATCTTGTTGAACGTACATTAGAAACTCTGCTTTCATTTGTAAGGGATAAAGAGGGACCATTAGTTCCTAAGAAAGCCAGACAGGATTTATTAAATTGCATGTCCTTGTTTTAATTACATGTACTCATGTCCTGACTTTTTGTGCATAGTTTTGTTAGTTTGAAATTATATATTAAAATAATTATTTATTTGGTAATGTTCATTTCACTTATTTTTTGTTTGGTTCAATAAAATATTTATATTTTTAAATTCAAATAAATTTCAAAACTTTTTTTTACGATAACATATTTATTTGTATATGTTATATTTTTTTATGGTAATTTCCATGAAATCTAAAATTTTAAAAAAAGACTATAGAAAAAAAATAATTAGTAAAAAAAAAAAAATTGTATATCAAAAATATTAACAATTTTACGATATTATATTAATTATACATTGTTCAAATAACATATCTCTAAAACAGAAATTCTACTTGTTCAGTTAGCATGTTTAAAGTTGTCCTTATTCAGGCAAGTTTGATCTTGAAGTTGTCATCAAAGCTAGTCTGTGTGCTTTTGTCTTCGGTATCATTACTTAATAGTGGAACGACAACTAGAAAATAATTATAGAACATTTTTTATCATAAACTATTTGGGTAGTAGCATTTAAAAAAAATAATGACATTTTATATTTACCGTTGTTGTCACTGGATTCACAGTTACATCTGCTTGCACACATTGGTCGACCATAGTAATAATTTCAGAGGATCCAACAGCTAAAATAAATTTAATAATACAAAACATTGAATAATTATATAATTTAGTTATATTTCTTTAGGGTTTATTCATAAAAGAAATACATAAATTTATACCTTTATCTGTGAAGTTGTGAGTTACTGTGAGACCAGTGTCAGTTAAATTCTCTTCAGAAGAGATAGCAGATATATCAAAGTCTTGTTCTTTGTCTATTTTATTAAAAAAAATTAGTTTGTCACATCTGAATATCAAATTGGTTAATATGATATATTATTAAATTATTACCCTGAGGTTAGTCTGGGTGTTCAGTCACACAATCTTGGTTCCACTGACATTCTGTACTTATGTTTATATCTGTTGGGTTTCATTTTATATATATATAGATCATAAAAAAGATTGCTTAGGAAACAATTAATTTTGTTTCTGTTACATACATGTAATTAATAATTGTCATTAGATAATTACCAGTCTGAGTCAATTACCAGTCTGAGTCCTTCTAGTTACAAGTTTAACACTTCTGACTCTTTTTGGGGAAAGCTTTCGATCAATCAAACTTAAAGGTAGAGGCGGTGAAGAAGCCTCACTCCATAAAGTTTTAATTAACATACACCTAGATTACGAGTTTTGCGTTCATGTTTTAACTCTGAAAAAATGGACATTTCAGCATTAAAACGACCCCACAGCCATTACAAGTCTTGTCGGTATAGCTGTACCGCAAGCCTTTAAGCCTGTAATGCAACGTCAGTCCCGCACACGTAAAAATGACGTTTTTTCATGGGACTTCCATAGCGCTGCCATTGTTTTGTGGTGAAGCTAAAAAGATTGCCTTACCCCTATAATGACAAGATCAGTAACGCCATCTGAAAGCAGTAGTTATGAGTTTTACGCTACAAAACTGTAACATAAAACTCATAACTTAAGTGTTACATAGTACACGAAACACCCATAAGATACCCATTAACCCCTTAACCGATGCCCTTCCACATCGCAAACACTTTATTAAACTTATTAGCCCCTAATATGCCGCACCCAACATCGCCGCCACTGATAAAAAATATTAACCCCTATTCCACTGCTCCCCAACATCATCACTACTATAATAAAGTTATTAACCCCTAAACTGCCACCCTCCCGCATCGCAAACACTATTTTAATATTATAAACCCCTAATCTGCTGTCCACCCACATCGCCCCCACTGTACTAAAATTATTAAGCCCTACACCGCCGCCAATATAATAAATCTATTAACCCCTAAACCGCAAGCCACCGACAACAAAATATACTAAAGTAAACTATTAAACCCTAAACTGAAAGCCCCCCACATTGCAATAAACTAATTTAAACTAGTAACCCCTAAACCGAACGCCCCCCTATCTTTATATTAAAATTACAATTTCCCTAGCTTAAATTAAAATTTACCTGTCAAATTAAAAGAACTAAGTTTAAACTAACAATTAAACTAATATAATTATTAAACTAAAATTAAACTAACTACAAATTAAATAAAACTAAACTACATCCTAACACTACTCTAAAAATTACAAAGTATCTAATTACAAAAAATAAAAAAGACTAAATTATGAAAAATAACAAACGAAATTATCCAAAATAAAAAAGTATTAAACCTAATCTAATAGCCGTATAAAAATAAAAAAGCCCACCCAAAATAAAAAAAACCCTAGCCTACAATAAACTACCAATAACCCTTAAAAGGGCTCTTTTCCATGAAAAAAAAATACAAAGACCCCCAACAATAAAACACACCACCCAACCAACCCCCCAAAAATAAAAAACCTAATTCTAAAAAAAAAACTAATCTACCCATTGCCCTGAAAAGGACATTTGTATGGGCATTGCCCTTAAAAGGGCATTTAGCTCTTTTGCTGGCCAAACCCTAATCTTAAAAAAAACACCCAAAAAACCCTTAAAGAAAACCTAACACTAACCACTTACAGTTTTTGAAGCCCTGCTTGAACGATCTTCATCCAGGCGGCGAGAAGTCTTCATCCAGGCGGCCTCTTCTATTTTCATCCATGCGGCGAGAAGTCTTCATCCAGGCGGCATTTTCTATCTTGATCCCGGTGGAGCAGAGCAGGTCCATCCTGAAGACATCCGGGAAGGAGCATCCTCTTCATATGGTCGCCACTGTACACTGAATCTTCAATGCAAGGGAGCCGTTTCAAAATGGCGTCCCTTGCATTCCTATTGGCTGAACATCAGCCAATAGGAATTAGAGCTGCTAAATTAGATCTGCTAAAATCCTATTGGCTGTTCAAATCAGCCAATAGGATTTAAGCAGCTCTCATTCTATTGGATGAGTACTGATGCCTGGATGAAGACAGAGACTTCTCGCGACCTGGATGAAGATAGAAGAGACCGCCTGGATGAAGACTTCTCACCACCTGGATGAAGATTGTTCAAGCGGGACTTCAAAAACTGTAAGTGGATCATCAGGGGTTAGTGTTTTTTTTTTAAAAAGGGATTTTTGGGTGTTTTTTTTTTAAGATTAGGGTTTAGGCAGCAAAAGAGCTAAATGACCTTTTAAGGGCAATGCCCATACAAATGTCCTTTTCCGAGCAATGGGTAGATTAGGTTTTTAGATAGTTTTTTTTTATTTTGGGGGGTGGGGCTTTGTAATGTTAGTGGATCTTTGTATTTTTTTTTCAGGTAAAAGAGTTGTTTAACTTAGGGCAATGCCCTACAAAAGGCCATTTTAAGGGCTATTGGTAGTTTATTCTAGATTAGGGTTTTTATTTTGGGGTGTTTTTATTTTTTAAATGTGTATTAGATAAGGAATGATTTTTATTATTTTTCATAATTTGTTTGTTATTTTGTGTAATGTATTTTTTTCATTTTGGGGTGGGTTTTTATTTTTAGATTAGGGCTTGGGCAGCAAAAGAGCTAAATGCCCTTACAAATGCCCTTTTCAGGGCAATGGGTAGATTATGTTTTACTTTATTTTGTGGGTTTGGGTGGGGGGTAAAGGTTTTTATTACTGTTAGGAGGTGTTTGTTTTGTTTTGTAGCAAAAGAGCTGTTAATTTTAGGGCCCTTGGTAGTTTATTATCGATTAGGGCTTTTTTTTTGGGGGGGGGGTGTTTTTTTTGAAGGGTATTAGAATAGGAATAATTTTTATTGTTTTGTATAATTTTGTTTGTTATTTTTTGTAATGGTAAGTTTTTGAATTTTTATCAGGAGCTGCATATTAGGGGTTAATAACATGATGTAGGTGGTGACGATGTCGGGGGCAGCAGATTAGGGGTGTTTAGACTCAGGGTTTATGTTAGGGTGTTATGTTTAAACATTATTTTTTTCCCCATAGACATCAATGGGGCTGGTGTCTTTTTCTGACCCGCTCTCCCCATTGTATTTTGTGCGGTATGGAGCTTAAAAGCACCATATCACACGCACAAGACGGCTGTTTGAAAACTTGTAATGGCTGCACTATAGGGGGTTAAATAATGCAACTTTTGTTGCGCTCGTTAATTTCCCTATAGCGTGCATAACTCGTAATCTAGCTGATAGATCTTAAGTAACATGGTGGACGTTTGCCCTTAAATTATTCCTTGTTCCTATCTTAAGAAAAAAAATAAATGGAAAAAAGTAAGGTTACTGTTATTTGCATGTTACATTATCATATATATTGTCTATTAACATTTTAAAAGATTGGATTGTGTTACAGTGCTAGAAAAGTACCTATTTAAAGCCAACTGAGAGGGTATTCCTCCTCTTGATTACCCAGATAAATTCAATTAACAAAAAAAGAAGAAACCTAATATGTCAAAAGACAAAAAGGAAACTATTTCTGTGGCGCCGCTTGCGGCTAAATATAATAGTGGTACAAGGCTATAGATTACCACTACTATGAGATTATAAAGGGCAGTATCAGATAACGTTAAAATGTTAATTTTAATATGTCATGTAACATAAAACATTAAACATTACATTTTATATAGTGGCTGCAGATACACTGGTAAACAGAGTTTGAGAAAGGCTTGCAGCCGAAATGCGTTTCTCTGCTTTAGTCCCTTTGAGACATCCGTAGTTTGACCGCAAATTCACAACAGGCGGCAGATTGAGAAAGAAAAAGTGTTTCCTTTAACCCAAAGAGATCGCTAACCTAAAAAAGTGATTGTTGCGACTCACAAACGGAGGGAGCAAGGAAGGACCGGGAGGAAAAAGATCCCCTACATGAACCAGCCGTAATTCTCTTTCGGTGTAAGTAATTAAGTAAACCTTAAGTAATATACTTTGCCATACTCTGACAAGGAATCCTTTACTCTTTATATATCTGCAGGATTATTTGGATGTTATTGTTTAACCTGGAATTATAACGGACTTTATGGACTTTCTTACATTGCTGGTTTTTAATTTAAATTTTAATATTTCTTTGCATATGTGAAGTTTTTTTTTTTGTCTAACAATGTGCATATATTGATGTGTTTTGTTTGATTTACATGACTTTTTACTGATTCATTTTTGGTGCAATATAATAGCACATTTTAATGTTATCTGATACTGTCCTTTATAGTCTTATAGTAGTGGTAATCTATATCCTTGTACTGCTATTAACATTTTAATGCATGTTTGACTAACAAACGGCTAGATTACGAGTTTTGCGTTATGAGGGGTGCGGTGCTAACTTGCACGTTATTGTCACCGCTCACTTGCCTACAGCGTTGGTATTACAGGTTTTCAGAAACCCGGCGTCATTAGGCAAGAAGTGAGCGTAGAGCAAATTTAGCTCCATAGCGCACTCCAATACCAGCTGTAACGGTACCAACCGGATACCAAGGGTTAACACCAGGGAACAATGTCCTGCATAGGGAATCTGCAGTTCACAACCCAGCCAGTTTTCAGGTTTTAAACAGAATAACACTTTATTTGAAGGCAGCATACAGATTTATACAGGTTTTTGACCCCCCCCCCCAGATGGGGGTTGAAAGAATGTTGTACATTAGATAAAAGGGAGAAGCGCCCTTTACATGATACAATAGGATTATATTACTTAAACACTTCAACCACAGGACACTCTTGACTCTCCTTATCACTTAGGCGTTTCTCTCTGGGGGTGATCAAACAATAGAATGCTAAGCATTAATTAGATTGTAGCTGGAGCCAGCCACTTGTGGTTAGAAAATAAAGTTAACACTTTCAGTCCTGACCGAAGGGTCTGTCACAGACAACCTTTCTTACGTTATAGTCCAGAAGTGGCTAGGTTTGCCACAATGCTCCCCCAGAACCAAGCCGGCATACACAGTCTGATCCCAACGGATCGGCTTGGGGATGTCCGGGGCAACAACTTTCGGCTCAAGTAAGCTACGGGGTGTTCTCCGCCATCTGCTCCAACTTGGCTCAGTACTGCCCCCACCCCAAACATGGAAGCGTCTCTTCCCGGAGGGACTGGGCTTGGGTAGTCACAGGGTTAACATTAGCGGGATCCATGGGAGCATAGGCAGAAACAAGGGGGGCCAAGTCATTTCCAAGGAGAACATCAGCAGGTAAGTCCTTCTTGACCCCCACATTCACAAGTCTAGCGCCCACTCCCCAATCCAAATGTACCCTGGCAACAGGTAGGCGGAACACAGTGCCCCCTGCTACCCTCACAGCCACAGTGTCTCCAGTGTGCTGTTTCTCAGGCACCAAGTTCTCTTGAAGCAAGGTCATGGTAGCACCAGTATCCCGTAGACAACTGACCTCCTTCCCATTCACTTTAACCCGTTGCCGGTTATTCCGGTGGGCAGCTTGCACGGGGTCTGCTTCATGTAGGCTGCCCCAGCATTCTGGCGCCTCTACGTAGCGGGCCACAGGCTGAGGATTATGTGGGATTCCGCCAGCGGGTCTTCTCCAGGACTGTGCTTGATTCGCTGCATTTAGGGGACACTCTGGTCTTTTGTGCCCTAGTTGCTTACATCCAAAGCACCGAATAGGTTGTGAGTAGCCCCGCGAATTGAACCGGGCTCTCTGAGGGTAGTTCGTGGCCGGAGGCCGTGTGGTATAGCGGTGCGCCGGGGGTTGGTAACTGGCAGCTGCTGGGGTGACTGGGGGTCTGTACTCCACTCTAGCAGTGGGCAATCGGTATACTGCTCCCCCTGCCCCTCGTACTGCCACGGATCCGCCAGTGGGTGCTGTATCCGGCACCAAATGGGGAGCTATCAGGGTTAAAGTAGCTCCCGAATCCCGAAGTCCCTGGACCGACATCACCTCATGCAGAATTCCCAGGGGTTCCTCGGCTTGGGTGCTCAACACCTCATGAGCGGCTGGCTCCGTTTGGAAATGGTGAGCAGCCGCCCTTGGGGCCAGGTTCTGTCTGACCTGGTTCCAAGCTTGTCTGCTCCGATTTTGGGTGCACTCACGTGCCATATGTCCCCACTGCTTGCAGGTGTGGCATTGTATATTAGCCCGTCCGTTGTTAGGCTGTAGTCCATGGTGCCTCCTGGCATCAAAATGCTGGTCTGCTAATCTGGCTGCTTCGGTTAAGGTGAGGGGTTTTCGATCTCTCACCCATTCTTGGGCTTCTGGGGACAAGCCGTTAAAGAATTGCTCCAACAGCATCAGTTGTCGCAATTCTTCCATGGTGGTAGCTTGGCTGGCCTGTATCCACCCCTGAGATGCTTGATCCAGCTTGTGGGCCCACTCTGCATGGGAATCTCTTTCTGGCTTGCGCAGGCCTCTAAACTTGCGCCGGTATGCCTCTGAGGTAATGGCATATCTTTCCAAGATCGCTCTCTTCACTTTAGCGTAATCCTTGCTGTCCTCCCTGGGTACAGCGCGATACGCTTCCGCTGCCCTACCGGCTAGCTTGCCTGCTAGCACCGGCACCCATACGGACTGCTCCAAATCATGTAACTCGCACAGTCTCTCAAAATCCTGTAAATACCCATCAATCTCATCCTTCTCCTCACAAAACATTTTAAATGCATGGTATGGGATTTTGGGTCTTACTGGGTTGCTGAGTGCGTCCAAAATGGATTCTGCTCGGGAGGATGCATTCCGCGGACTGTGTGCCATCACGTACTCCTGCACATCTGCCATTACCACGGATAGCATATCCCGTGGTACAGGTTGGGGTAAAAATTCCAGCCTGGTCCTCATTTCCCTCTGGTATAGGGTCTCCTCCATGGCTGCTGGAGGCGTAGCGCTGCGAGCTCTGTCTCCCTCCATCAGCTCAGCAATTAATATAGCCTTGGGTTTGCTGCTGCCTATCTTTCCCCTGGCTTCTAGCAGTTCCTTTTACGTTTGTCTCTTTAGCTTAGAATAATCCATCTCCATTCACTTCGGTCCCTGGTACTCCTTCCATCTTAGTCAGTATTGTAGTAATCCCCCTCTTCCTGAGGTTACTGCTTGTGTAGTTGCTCTTCTGGGCGATAAGGTTCATTCCGTCGCTTGCCACCAATTGTAACGGTACCAACCGGATACCAAGGGTTAACACCAGGGAACAATGTCCTGCATAGGGAATCAGCAGTTCACAACCCAGCCAGTTTTCAGGTTTTAAACAGAATAACACTTTATTTGAAGGCAGCATACAGATTTATACAGGTTTTTGACCCCCCCCCCCCAGATGGGGGTTGAAAGAATGTTGTACATTAGATAAAAGGGAGAAGCGCCCTTTACATGATACAATAGGATTATATTACTTAAACACTTCAACCACAGGACACTCTTGACTCTCCTTATCACTTAGGCGTTTCTCTCTGGGGGTGATCAAACAATAGAATGCTAAGCATTAATTAGATTGTAGCTGGAGCCAGCCACTTGTGGTTAGAAAATAAAGTTAACACTTTCAGTCCTGACCGAAGGGTCTGTCACAGACAACCTTTCTTACGTTATAGTCCAGAAGTGGCTAGGTTTGCCACACCAGCGCTGCTTAAGTCAGTGGTGAGCCGGTTTTACGTGCTTGTGCACGATTTCCCCACAGACATCAATGGGGAGAGCCGGCTGAAAAAAGTCTAACACCTGTAATAAAGCAGCGTAAAGCTCAATAACACAGCCCCATTAATTCCTATGGGGAAACTAAATTTATGTTTACACCTAACACTCTAACATGAACCCCAAGTCTAAACACCCCTAATCTTACACTAATTAACCCCTAATCTGCTGCCCCCAACATCGCCGACACCTACATTATATTTATTAACCCCTAATCTGCCACCCCCGACATCGCTGCCACCTACATTATACTTATTAACCCCTAATCTGCTGCCCCAACATCGCCGATACCTACATTATACTTATTAACCCCTAATCTCCCGCACCCAATGTTGCCGCAACCTACCTACACTTATTAACCCTAATCCTCCACCCTGGTCATTGCCACCACTATAATAAACATATTAACCCCTAAACCACCAAACTCCTGCATCACAAACACTAGTTAAATATTATTAACCCCTAATCTGCCGCCCCTAACATTGCTGCCACCTACCTACATTTATTATCCCCTAAACTGCTGCCCCCAATGTCGCCACCACTATAATAAAGTTATAAACCCCTAAACCTAAGTCTAACCCTAACCCTAACATCCCCTAACTTAAATATAATTAAAAGAAATCTAAATAAAACCTACTATTAATAACTAAATAATTCCTATTTAAAACTAAATACTTACCTGTAAAATAAACAAATAAATATTTTACAGGTAAATTTGTATTTATTTTAGCTAGTTAGTTAGTAAATAGTTAATCATTATTTAGTAACTATTCTACCTAGTTAAAATAAATACAGGTAGCCCTCAGTTTACGTCGGGGTTAGGTTCCAGGAGGAATGGTTTTAAATCAAAACCGTTGTAAATTGAAACCCAGTTTATAATGTAAGTCAATGGGAAGTGAGGGATTTAGGTTCCAGGCCCCTCTCAAAACTGACATAAGTAACACCTAATACATTATTTTTAAAGCTTTGAAATGAAGACTTTAAATGCTAAACAGCATTATAAACCTAATAATATTGATTGTATCATCATCAAACTAAGTTTAATGAACAAAAACATTTGCTAACAGCATCTAATAAAATAATCACACAACAGACTGCATCATCATCAAACTAAGTTTAATGAACAAAAATGATTTTTTTAATTGCATTTTTCTGCAATCAGTTCTTTGCATTGTAAGCATGTTAGATAATATTGGGTCTGCACCTATTCTATGCATTTCAATCTGCAGTGATTAATAGGCAGTTAGGCACCTTCACCTCAAGCAGCTGGACAGGAAGATAATAGGGATGTGACTGCTCAATAGCTAATGTCTGCTCTGTGTACACAGATCAATTTCAGACCTGTTAAGTTGCATAACTTTGCTGCAAAACAAGCGGACAGCTCCACCTACTGGCTATTTTAATTACTGCATATGACTGAAAAAAAAGGTTGTTATTCTGAAACGGCGCAAATTGAACCGGAGTAAACCGAGGGCCACCTGTATATATATATATATATATATATATATATATATACACATATATATATATACACACAGAGATAAGTGCACTCACAGGAATGAACAACCAGCTCAGTACCACTGTTAGCCTGTTCTATGGTTATTTACCACCTGGGTGTGGCTTTTTAGCCCAGTAATGTTTTTCACAGAGTAGAACTTTCCTGTAGTATATCAGTCTGATCTCGCCTATTACGGTCAGTCCAGCACCGAAATACCAGGCAATTCTTCTCTGAACAAGGAACACAGCAACCCCAGATGATCGTTTTGGCCTTCATTGAGCTTTGTCAGTGAGGTGTAGCCATATTCCTCTAAGCACACTAAGCAAGGAGTCCACGTCTGGTTTCCCCTTTTTCCCATAGGGAGACTAAATACATACAGAGAGAAGTGCACTCACAGGAACGAACAACCAGCTCAATACCATTGTTAGCCTGTTCTATGGCAATTTACCACCTGGGTGCAGTTCTTCTCTATGAAAAGCATTACTGGGCTAAAAGAAGCTGCACCCAGGTGGTTAATCACCATAAATCAGGCTAACAATAGTATTGAGCCAGTTGTTCGTTCCTGTGAGTGTGCTTCTCTCTGTGTGTATTTAGTCTCCCTATGGGAAAAAGGGGAAACCAGACTTGGACTCCTTGCTCAGTGTGCTTAGAGGAATATGGCTACACCTCACTGACGAGGCCCAATGAAGGCTGAAACGATCGTCTGGGGTTGCTGTGTTCCTTGTTCAGAGAGGAATTGCCTGGTATTTCGGTGCTGGACTGACTGTAATAGGCGGGATCAGACTGATATACTACAGAAAAGTTCTTCTCTGTGAAAAGCATTACTGGCCTAAAAGAAGCTGCACCCAGGTGGTAAATCGCCATAGAACAGACTAACAATAGTAATGAGCCAGTTGTTTGTTTCTGTGAGTGTGCTTCTCTCTGTGTGTATATATATATATATATATATATATATCTACAACAATATATTTTATATAGATAGATAGATAGATAGATAGATAGATATTGATTTAAATATATATTTATATATATATGTATATATCAATATACATTGAATAACATTAATCGATAACATAGTTAAAGGGACACTGAACCCAAAATGTTTATTTCATGATTGTGATAAAGAATACAATTTTAAAAAACATTCTATTATCTAATTTGCTTTATTCTTTTTATATCTTTTTTTGAAGAAGAAAAATGCACATGGGTGAGCCAATCACATGGGGCATTTATGTGCAACCAACAATCAGCAGATAATAAGCTCATCTAGATATGCTTCTAGGCAAAGGGTATCAAGAAAATACAAGCAAATTATATAATAGAAGTACATTTTAAATGGTTTAAAATTTCATGTTTAGTTGAAATCATGAAAGAAAACTATTGATTTCCAAATTTCATATACATTTTTGATTTTAGAAAACTTACTACTACTTTGAATTTTTCTTTGTTCTCGTGCAATCTTGATTGGTAAAACAAGAAGGTAATCTTAGGACAAATAACATTGCTGATACAGAACATGGTTAGAAGATGATACTTGCGTATAATTTTATATACTATCTGATGATGATAAAGCATGCAATTCTATGACATTTTCTATTTTAATCCTAATATTGATTCTTTTTCTTTCTATTTAAAATTTTTGATGAAAAGCAGGATTTTTCATTAATTCTTTACCATGGCTAGTTTTTTCTGATTGGTGGCAAAATGTTATCCATGCATAAACTAGTTCAATACTGATTCTTAAACAAAAATGGGCATGCTTTAAAGCACACATTAATGCTTTACATATAAATATATGAATAGAAAGAAAAAAAAAGTTGCTTATGTTTACCTTATCCATATCCTGAAAGTTAAATTTTGACTAGTGTCCCTTAAACCCCTTAACGTCAAGTATCGTACAGGGTACATCTTACACAAACTGGTCTTAAAAGACCAGCGACGTACCCTGTACGACCTAGGTGTTTAACGTGGCTGGAAGCAATCCTGATTGCTTCCAGCTGCTTTCAAGGTATTGCAGTGATGCTTCGATATTGAGGCATCATGGCAATACCTTTTCTGGCACACTGATGCAGAGAGGGCCACTCTGTGGCACTCTCTGCATCGGCCAGCGATGATGCCGATCGTTGGTGGGTGGGAGCAGCTGCAGGGAGGAAGGTGGTCGGCCCATTGCTGGGAATCTTCTGCTGGATTAGTCCCCGGTGGTGCGGGAGCGCGCACAGGGGCGCGGCTGCGTGCATGCGCATGTGCGCGCGCCCGCGATCTAAACTGTCCGGTTGTGGTGGGAGCGGGTGGTGATGTGTGATGGAAGTGGGTGGTGATGTAGTGGGAGCAGGTGATGGGGGTTAAATTTTTATTTATTAAAGGGATCTGGGAGAGGGGGAGGGGGGTATTGAGGGGGGGCAGCTACACTACAGAAAAATAAAAAAATATATTTAAAAAATGCACAAAAGTTTGAAAAGTGGGTACTGGCAGACAGCTGCTAGTACCCAAAATGGCACCAAATAGTGAGAGGGGGAAGATTAGAGAGCTGTGTGGGGAGGGGGCTCAGGGAGGTTGGGTGCTATGGGGGATCCTACGCTCAGGGAGGTTGGGTGCTATGGGGGATCCTACACAGCAGCATATGTAAATATGCTAAAAAATTAAAAAAATTAAAAGATAGCTTTTATTTTAGTACTGGCAGACTTTCTGCCAGTACTTAAGATGGCGGGATAATTGTGGGGTGGGGGAGGGAAGAGAGCTGTTTGGGAGGGATCACGGGGTGGGGTGCGTCAGATGGGAGGCTTGGCTCTACACTAAAGCTAAAATTAACCCTGAAAGCTCCCTGCAAGCTACCTAATTAACCCCTTCACTGCTAGCCATAATACACATGTGATGAACAGCGGCATTTAGCGGCCTTGTAATTATCAAAAAGCAACTCAACTCCAAAGCCGTATATGTCTGCTATTTCTGAACAAAGGGGATCCCAGAGAAGCTTTTACAACCATGTGCGCCATAATTGCACAAGCTGTTTGTAAATAATTTCAGTGAGAAACCTAAAATTGTGAAAAAATTTATGATTTTTTCAATTTGATCGCATTTGGTGTTGAAATGGTGGCATGAAATATACCAAGATGGGCCTAGATCAATACTTGGGGTTGTCTACTACACTAAAGCTAAAATTAACCCTAGAAGCTCCCTACATGCTCCCTAATTAACCCCTTCACTGCTGGGCATAATACACATGTGGTGCGCAGTGGTATTTAGCGGCCTTCTAATTACCAAAAAGCAATGCCAAAGCCATCTATGTTTGCTATTTCTGAACAAAGGGGATCCCAGAGAAGCATTTACAACCATATATGCCATAATTGCACAAGTTGTTGCAAATAATTTTAGTGACAAACCTAAAGTTTGTGAAAAATTTGTGGAAAAGTGAAAAAAAAATTTATTTGATCGCATTTGGCGGTGAAATGGTGGCATGAAATATACCAAAATGGGCCTAGATCAATACTTTGGGATTTCTTTTAAAATATATATATATATATATACACGTCAAGGGATATTCAAGGATTCCTGAAAGATATCAGTGTTCCAATATAACTAGCACTAATTTTGAGAAAAAAGTGGTTTGGAAATAGCAAAGTGCTACTTGTACTTATTGCCCTATAACTTGCAAAGAAAGCAAAGAACATGTAAACATTGGGTATTTCTAAACTTAAGACAAAATTTAGAAACTATTTAGCATGGGTGTTTTTTGGTGGTTGTAGATGTGTAACAGATTGTGGGGCTCAAAGCAAGAAAAAGTGTGGTTTTTTTTTCATTTTTTTGCTCATATTTTATAATTTTTTTTATAGTAAATTATTTGATATGATGAAAATAATGGTATCTTTAGAAAGTCCATTTAATGGCGAGAAAAACGTTATATATGTGTGGGTACAGTAAATGAGTAAGAATAAAATTACAGCTAAATACAAACACCACAGAAATGTAAAAATAGCCCTGGTCCTTAAGGGAAAGAAATTGAAAAATGGCCTTGTACTTAAGGGGTTAAGCTTTAATAACATAGCTTGATAGAAAACATTGAAACTATCAAAATAAATGTTTTAATTATTTCAAAGATGACACAATTAAAATACTTACAGGTCCGCAGCAGTCTTTTAATGGAGTGGTAATACTCTGGCTCCTTCCTTTTTAAATCGCTATATTTTCTAAGGCACTGATGTCTTGTTCGTACGATATTAGAGACTCGATACATTTTACGTAACATCTCGTAAATAATCTTATCCCTGCAATCTTGTTTCAAAGCTTGAACTCCTCCAATTTTTTTTAGGGAAATATCTATCCATACCGTTTACTAAAATTATTAATTCACCAGCTGTAAATGGCTCTGGTCGAGACATGTTTGATATTTGTTATTTAATAAATAATGATTTATTTTCCATTTTTTAAAAAATATTTTTTTACATTGTGTATTTTTTTTTATCATCCAAAAAAATATACTTTGTTAAGTACACTCAAGTTTTTAATTTTCTAATCCATTTATCACAATCAATATTTATTATATGTTTGCATTAATATTGTAAGCTAGTGTTATTATTCCTTCTAATGTTATTGTTGTTATCTATCTTTTAATGAATATCAATAGTTTGAAGGGGGCATTAAGCTTAGTTTCATCTGTTTTTAACCTTCAACTTCTTATCCTGTCATTGAACATCAAAAATAAACTATATTGTTACATCATGTTATCTTCTGAGATTAATAAAGTATAGTTAATGGACATGATTAAAAACATTATTCAATAAGCTCTTCTTCCATATTGGACCACAAGGGAAAGTCACACCTTCTATTCTCATTTTGTAATAGATGATTACTCTAAAGCAAGGGTCGCCAACCTTTTGGACCTCGGGGACCACTAAACTCACAATTTCGAATCCCGTGGACCACTAACATGATTTTTTTTTAAAAGGTACAAACCTCTATAATGCGTGTGTGTGTGTGTGTATATATATATATATATATATATATATATATATATATATACATACACACACACATACTGTACATAACTAGTATAACCATAGCTAAGTTTACATTATGTATATATTTACAAATGTTTAAGAATATTTATTTGGAATTAACTAACTGAATGACAGAACTGAGAGAACACTTCCACATGACAGGTGAAGGGTGCGTGCAAACTTTTGAGCTGAAACAGATTGGCAGAAAGTGGGAAAAAAAGAATTATGTTTAAAAGGACCACAAGACTTCCAATTATTATATATAATAATTAATTATTTAATAATAATTAAATAATTATATACTATTTCAAGCAAAGACTATACCAACCTCTGCTGGCTTTAGAATGGAAGCATCTTCCTCTGAGCAGCGCGCCGGGCAGGAGGAGTTAAAAAATACAATCTAGCTACGCAGGTTGTACTACACAACGTGTGTAGAGAGATTGTAATTTAACTCCTCCTACGTCGGTTTTCACTGATGTCCAGCCAGGCACTGTAAGGAGTTGCGGCGCAACAGGGGTGATACCATCAGAGGAGATTAATTCCTGCTTGATGGTATCAAGGACCACCAACATCTTCTTGTGGACCACCAACATCTTCTTGTGGTTGGTGACCAATGCTCTAATGTATGTAATACAATATTACAAATGTGTGGGGGAATGAAAATAATTATGCATTAAAAAGTATTTATATATAGTTTTATTTTTAAAAATGTTTCATTTATGAAAACTAGTTATTGTGTTTGTATTACAGATATAATAATACTATAATTTTTTATTGAACTTTGAACAAATAAAATATATCGACTCTTAATAATTCAAACAATATTCAGTCGTCAAAACAATTTTCAGAAACCCTGTCCCTAGTTGCAATTCCAAATCTGTTTGGAGCTTCAATATAAATGTCATCAGGGAATTCTTCCATGTGTATTGGTGTTTCATCCTCAATTTCACATCCTCTCCTAATGGCTATGTTATGCAGTATGCAGAAAACCAAGATAATTTTGGCCACTTTCTCTGGTGCATACTGCATCACACCTCCTGAGCAATCTAGACAACTAAATTGCATTTTTAATAATCCAAATGTCCTCTCATATATGCCTCTTGTGTTTTTTTGGGACTCAATAAATCATATTTGTTGTCTACCTTGAGGATTCTGATATAGAGTAAGTAACCATTCTAATAATGAGTATCGTGCATCCCCTGTACAATACAAAAAAATATTATCTTTATTTGACAGAAAAGTAAAAATTATACATTCAAGAATTAAAAAGAGCTAAAAGCGTTGAACTAATTTGATATTTAGTTCCAATATTTTATTAGATTGATTCCCTTCTTAGCCATTGTGGTAAGCTAAAAAGCAGCAAACAAAATCGGTTTATAGCTGCTAATTGTTTGATAAATATATATATAGATATTCTCTTTGGCTCAGCCTTTCGTTCCATCAGAAACCTGTAGTGCATTGCTGTTCCTTAAACAAAGGATAACAAGATAATTAAGCAAATATGACAATATAATTAAGAATACTTATTAAAACCAATATTTAAGTTAAACAAAAATCATGTTCCATTTTTTATTTGTGGATGATGAAATCCACAGACAAATGCACTACACTGGGATCTGACTTGCTATTTTACTTATATGCAATAAAAAAAAAAACTATACTTCAATAGATGTTACCAACTGAATCAGGCTAATGAGATTACAGAGTGAAAGTGTTAAATTAAATCAATCCCCACAAGGGTGCTGTCTGCATGAGCTTATACACTGGTAAATCAACTTTGTTTAAAAGTATTTTAATATAACAAGTAGGCAGTGAAAAAATGTGATAACAGAATTTATGCTTACCTGATAAATTACTTTCTCCAACGGTGTGTCCGGTCCACGGCATCATCCTTACTTGTGGGATATTCTCTTCCCCAACAGGAAATGGCAAAGAGTCCCAGCAAAGCTGGTCACATGATCCCTCCTAGGCTCCGCCCACCCCAGTCATTCGACCGACGGACAGGAGGAAATATATATAGGAGAAACCATATGATACCGTGGTGACTGTAGTTAGAGAAAATAATTCATCAGACCTGATTAAAAAACCAGGGCGGGCCGTGGACCGGACACACCGTTGGAGAAAGTAATTTATCAGGTAAGCATAAATTCTGTTTTCTCCAACATTGGTGTGTCCGGTCCACGGCGTCATCCTTACTTGTGGGAACCAATACCAAAGCTTTAGGACACGGATGAAGGGAGGGAGCAAATCAGGTCACCTAAATGGAAGGCACCACGGCTTGCAAAACCTTTCTCCCAAAAATAGCCTCCGAAGAAGCAAAAGTATCAAATTTGTAAAATTTGGCAAAAGTGTGCAGTGAAGACCAAGTCGCTGCCTTACATATCTGGTCAACAGAAGCCTCGTTCTTGAAGGCCCATGTGGAAGCCACAGCCCTAGTGGAGTGAGCTGTGATTCTTTCAGGAGGCTGCCGTCCAGCAGTCTCATAAGCCAATCGGATAATGCTTTTAAGCCAAAAGGAAAGAGAGGTAGAAGTCGCTTTTTGACCTCTCCTTTTACCAGAATAAACAACAAACAAGGAAGATGTTTGTCTGAAATCTTTAGTAGCCTCTAAATAGAATTTTAGAGCACGGACTACGTCCAAATTGTGTAACAAACGTTCCTTCTTTGAAACTGGATTCGGACACAAAGAAGGTACAACTATCTCCTGGTTAATATTTTTGTTGGAAACAACTTTCGGAAGAAAACCAGGCTTAGTACGCAAAACCACCTTATCTGCATGGAACACCAGATGGGGCGGAGAACACTGCAGAGCAGATAACTCTGAAACTCTTCTAGCAGAAGAAATTGCAACCAAAAACAAAACTTTCCAAGATAATAACTTAATATCTACGGAATGTAAGGGTTCAAACGGAACCCCTTGAAGAACTGAAAGAACTAGATTTAGACTCCAGGGAGGAGTCAAAGGTCTGTAAACAGGCTTGATCCTAACCAGAGCCTGAACAAATGCTTGAACATCTGGCACAGCTGCCAGTCTTTTGTGAAGTAAAACAGATAAAGCAGAGATCTGTCCCTTCAGAGAACTTGCAGATAATCCTTTCTCCAAACCTTCTTGTAGAAAGGATAGAATCTTAGGAATTTTTATCTTGTTCCATGGGAATCCTTTAGATTCACACCAACAGATATATTTTTTCCATATTTTATGGTAATTTTTTCTAGTTACAGGCTTTCTAGCCTGAATCAGAGTATCTATTACAGAATCTGAAAACCCACGCTTTGATAAAATCAAGCGTTCAATCTCCAAGCCGTCAGTTGGAGGGAAACCAGATTCGGATGTTCGAATGGACCCTGAACAAGAAGGTCCTGTCTCAAAGGTAGCTTCCATGGTGGAGCCGATGACATATTCACCAGGTCTGTATACCAAGTCCTGCGTGGCCACACAGGAGCTATCAAGATCACCGAGGCCCTCTCCTGATTGATCCTGGCTACCAGCCTGGGGATGAGAGGAAACGGTGGGAATACATAAGCTAGGTTGAAGGTCCAAGGTGCTACTAGTGCATCTACTAGGGTCACCTTGGGATCCCTGGATCTGGACCCGTAGCAAGGAACCTTGAAGTTTTGACGAGACGCCATCAGATCCATGTCTGGAATGCCCCATAATTGAGTTATTTGGGCAAAGATTTCCGGATGGAGTTCCCACTCCCCCGGATGGAATGTCTGACGACTCAGAAAATCCGCTTCCCAATTTTCCACTCCTGGGATGTGGATCGCAGACAAGTGGCAGGAGTGATCCTCCGCCCATTGAATTATCTTGGTCACTTCTTTCATCGCCAGGGAAGTCCTTGTTCCCCCCTGATGATTGATATATGCAACGGTCGTCATGTTGTCTGACTGAAACCTTATGAATTTGGCCTTTGCTAGTTGAGGCCAAGCTCTGAGAGCATTGAATATCGCTCTCAGTTCCAGAATGTTTATCGGGAGAAGAGACTCTTCCCGAGACCATAGACCCTGAGCTTTCAGGGATTCCCAGACCGCGCCCCAGCCCACTAGGCTGGCGTCGGTCGTGACAATGACCCACTCTGGTCTGCGGAAGCTCATTCCCTGTGACAGATTGTCCAGGGTCAGCCACCAACGGAGTGAATCTCTGGTCTTTTGATCTACTTGAATCGTCGGAGACAAGTCTGTATAATCCCCATTCCACTGTCTGAGCATGCACAGTTGTAATGGTCTTAGATGAATTTGTGCAAAAGGAACTATGTCCATTGTTGCAACCATCAATCCTATTACTTCCATGCACTGCGCTATGGATTGATGAGGAACAGAATGAAGTACTTGACAAGAGCTTAGAAGTTTTGATTTTCTGACCTCTGTCAGAAAAATCCTCATTTCTAAGGAATCTATTATTGTTCCCAAGAAGGGAACTCTTGTTGACGGGGACAGAGAACTTTTTTCTTTGTTCACCTTCCATCCGTGAGATCTGAGAAAGGCTAGGGCGATGTCCGTATGAGCCTTTGCTTTTGACAGGGACGACGCTTGAATCAGGATGTCGTCCAAGTAAGGTACTACTGCAATGCCCCTTGGTCTTAGAACCGCTAGAAGGGACCCTAGTACCTTTGTGAAAATCCTTGGAGCAGTGGCTAATCCAAATGGAAGTGCCACAAACTGGTAATGCTTGTCCAGAAAAGCGAACCTTAGGAACTGATGATGTTCCTTGTGGATAGGAATATGTAGGTATGCATCCTTTAAATCCACGGTAGTCATAAATTGATTTTCCAGGATAGTAGGTAGGATCGTTCGAATAGTTTCCATTTTGAACGATGGTACCCTGAGAAATTTGTTTAGGATCTTTAGATCCAAAATTGGTCTGAATGTTCCCTCTTTTTTGGGAACTATGAACAGATTGGAATAAAATCCCATTCCTTGTTCTCTTATTGGAACTGGATGTATCACTCCCATCTTTAACAGGTCTTCTACACAATGTAAGAATGCCTGTCTCTTTATTTGGTTTGAAGATAATTGAGACCTGTGGAACCTTCCCCTTGGGGGTAGTTCCTTGAATTCCAGGAGATAACCTTGAGAAACTATTTCTAGCGCCCAAGGATCCTGAACATCTCTTGCCCAAGCCTGAGCAAAGAGAGAAAGTCTGCCCCCCACTAGATCCGGTCCCGGATCGGGGGCTATCCCTTCATGCTGTTTTGGTAGCAGTGGTAGGCTTCTTGGCCTGCTTACCCTTGTTCCAGCCTTGCATTGGTTTCCAGGCTGGTTTGGGTTGTGAAGTATTACCCTCTTGCTTAGAGGATACAGAATTAGAGACTGGTCCGTTTCTGCGAAAGGGACAAAAATTAGGCTTATTATTAGCCTTAAAAGACCTATCCTGTGGGAGGGCGTGGCCCTTTCCCCCAGTGATGTCTGAAATAATCTCTTTCAAATCAGGTCCAAATAATGTTTTACCTTTGAAAGGAATGTTAAGCAATTTTGTCTTGGAAGACACATCCGCTGACCAAGACTTTAGCCAAAGCACTCTGCGCGCCACGACAGCAAACCCTGAATTTTTCGCCGCTAATCTAGCTAATTGCAAAGCGGCATCTAAAACAAAAGAGTTAGCCAATTTAAGTGCTTGAACTCTGTCCATAACCTCCTCATACGAAGATTCTTTACTGAGCGATTTTTCTAGTTCCTCGAACCAGAAATACGCTGCCGTAGTGACAGGAACAATGCATGAAATTGGTTGTAGAAGGTAACCTTGCTGTGCAAAAATCTTTATAAGCAAACCCTCTAATTTCTTATCCATAGGATCTTTGAAAGCACAACTATCTTCGATAGGAATAGTAGTGCGTTTGTTTAGAGTAGAAACCGCCCCCTCGACCTTGGGGACTGTCTGCCATAAGTCCTTTCTGGGGTCGACTATAGGAAATAATTTCTTAGATATAGGGGGGGGAACAAAAGGTATGCCGGGCCTTTCCCACTCTTTATTTACTATGTCCGCCACACGCTTGGGTATAGGAAAAGCGTCGGGGGGCACCGGAACCTCTAGGAACTTGTCCATCTTACATAATTTCTCTGGAATGACCAAATTGTCACAATCATCCAGAGTAGATAACACCTCCTTAAGCAGTGCGCGGAGATGTTCTAATTTAAATTTAAATGTCACAACATCAGGTTCAGCTTGATGAGAAATTTTTCCTGAATCTGAAATTTCTCCATCAGACAAAACCTCCCTCATGGCCCCTTGAGATTGGTGTGAGGGTATGTCAGAACAGTTATCATCAGCGTCCTCTTGCTCTTCAGTGTTTAAAACAGAGCAATCGCGCTTTCTCTGATAAGTAGACATTTTGGATAAAAGATTTGCTATGGAGTTATCCATTACAGCCGTTAATTGTTGCATGGTAATAAGTATTGGCGCACTAGATGTACTAGGGGCCTCCTGTGTGGGCATAACTGGTGTAGACACAGTAGGGGATGATGTAGTATCATGTTTACTCCCCTCATTTGAGGAATCATCTTGGGCAATATCATTATCTGTTGCATTACTGTCCTTACTTTGTTTGGACACTATGGCACAATTATCACATAAATTTAAATGGGGAGACACATTGGCTTTCATACATATAGAACATAGCTTATCTGATGGTACAGACATGTTAAACAGGCTAAAACTTGTCAACAAAGCACAAAAAACGTTTTAAAATAAAACCGTTACTGTCACTTTAAATTTCAAACTGAAAACACTTTATTACTGAATATGTGAAAAAGTATGAAGGAATTGTTCAAAATTCACCAAAATTTCACCACAGTGTCTTAAACATTAAAAGTATTGCACACCAAATTTCAGAGCTTTAACCCTTAAATTAACGGAACCGGAGCCGTTTTTACATTTAACCCCTATACAGTCCCAGAATGAGGCTCTGTCTAAAACTAGAAAGGCCCCCATCTGAAAAAGGTGTCCAACACAGTGCCTGCCGTTTTTCTAAACGTTCCCCAAGATTATAATACCAATAATTAGTTAGAATCTGCATAATATGCCTAGTAAAGCAATTGTTTTAGCCCAGAAAAATGTCTACCAGTTTTTAAGCCCTTTTTGAAGCCCTTTATTCTTTTATGTTTAACTAAGAAAATGGCTTACTGGTCCCCATGAGGGGAAATGACAGCCTTCCAGCATTACATGGTCTTGTTAGAAATATGCCTAGTCATACCTTAAGCAGAAAAGACTGCTAACTGTTTCCCCCAACTGAAGTTACTTCATCTCAACAGTCCTGTGTGGAAACAGCAATCGATTTTAGTTACTGTCTGCTAAAATCATCTTCCTCTTACAAACAGAAATCTTCATCCTTTTCTGTTTCAGAGTAAATAGTACATACCAGCACTATTTTAAAATAACAAACACTTGATAGAAGAATAAAACTACATTTAAACACCAAAAAACTCTTAACCATCTCCGTGGAGATGTTGCCTGTGCAACGGCAAAGAGAATGACTGGGGTGGGCGGAGCCTAGGAGGGATCATGTGACCAGCTTTGCTGGGACTCTTTGCCATTTCCTGTTGGGGAAGAGAATATCCCACAAGTAAGGATGACGCCGTGGACCGGACACACCAATGTTGGAGAAAAAGAGATAATCTACATCTACCTGGTAATTATTTTTATTACATTGCCCGTTTTTCATATTTATTAAGCTTTTTGTCGCAATAGCTTACCTAACAACCATCCTTCAGGCATATCTCCGTTCTCAAATTTACGGTACTATCCAGTCTGATGAACAATGTATGAGTCATGGCAAAACTCAGGAAAATAGTAATGTATGCTTATAATTTTAATATTGGGGTCACACCATCTGGGCATTTAAAGAGTGATAATGCTTTATGTTCCTAAACACCTCTTCACAATCACGTGATGATCTAACAGCAATATGAGTACAGTCAATTGCACCAATTACATTTGGCATCCTTGCCATCCTGTAGAAATTGGCCTTGACTGATTGCCACTCTTCTTGGGTAGATGGGAGACAAACGTAACACGGAAATACAACCATCAATGCGTCAATTACCTTGGAAAGGTGACATGAAAAAGCAGACTGACTAATTCCGATGGTGATGCTTGAATCCGCCTGAAAAGAACCAGTTGCTAAAAAATGTAATGCGGCCAACAGCTTTAGTAGTCTAGGAATGGACCGTGATCGCACCGTCATTGGCTCCAGATATTGGGAGATATTGTTGCACAGAGTAATAATGGAATTTCTAGCTATCCGAAATCATTGAACAATTTGTCTGTCAGAAAGGTCATGTAAACCCACTCTTGGGAGGAATTTTCTTTGTACTCTTCTTCTCCTTCTTCTGTCATACTCCACAGGGGCTTCTTGAATCTGCCTTCTACTTCCAATTTGGATGGATCAAAGCATGAAGAAATGAAGAAGTGACTCCATCCCTGCCAACTTGACAACAATGTAAGTAATACACTACTTTCACAATTTGGATTAAGCTCTACTTTTGCGTCAGTCTCGGACCGCCTATTGCTTTGTATTGTGCTCACCACCTAAATGGTGGCAAGGGGTTTTGTGCTACTCCGACACGTAAAATGTTACGAGTGGATAAGTTGATTGTTTAGTAATTATGAATAATTGCAAGTTCTTTGGAGAGCGAGGTCTTTTTTTGTAGAAAAAAATGTCAGATCAAGTAGTTGTGGACAGGTACACTCACAAGTAAAAAACTGCGGATTTATGCATGATTGCTTAGTACATGTGAATTTTGATCCGTGCGCAGAAAAAGACGCAAAATTTGACACAAAAAGCAAACCGACTGCTTAGTAGATAGAGCTCTAAACCTCTTCACCATTAATAAACATACAATTACAATTCCCAGGCCTATTTGACCCTACAGAGAGATACTCACATTTTACATTAATCTCAGGTCTTAGGGAAGTGTATTTCAACTCCAGTCCTCATCGCACACCAATGGGCCAGATTTTTATGCTATCTGGAGTAGAACACAGGTAAAATAATCAGCTAATCAGAAACCATGGTTACTAATCTGCTTTCATCCATCAGCTGTGTTTTAGGTCAGATATCATGAAAATCTGGCCCGTTGTTGTGCTTTGAAGACTGGAGCTAAAACAACCACATATTAGGCTACTAACTTATATACATTTCTAAGTAATTAGATTTACATAAACTATTAATGGCCTTCTCCAATAGATAGAGCGGGTGTATTAAATAATTGCTGCTACAAGCTGCTTTAAGCAAACATAGTGCATTGTTTGCCATCTTTCTTCTTCTCAATAAAAAGACACTATATGGACACTATATAAGAAGAAAAACATCTCTTCAGAAAGAATCTAAGATAAAATTATTAACAATTAAAGCAACAGTTCAATTTGCACAGATACTTACAGAGCTTTAGGCTGTGTCAAATATACACTTGTTCTCTGTACTGAAGAACATGTAGTTTCTTTTCTACTAGAAGATCTGGTGATAACCTAATATCAGAAATGTCCATGCTCATTCAAATAGAAAACTAAAACTATTCATGGAAAAAACATGACTTGCTGGAAATCATTGTAGACAAAACTGAAAATAAAGCCTTTAGAAAAATCTAAGAATTCTAGGACTTTCAGAATAAATCAAGAGAAAATATTCCATATCGTTTGTCTCCAAAATTGATTGTAAACTGCTATAATCTGATCCAGTTGTCATTCTGCAGCCTTCCCACATGGCTGATTCTTATCAACACTAATCCATTTGGGCTATTGTCTGTAACCACTTACCTTAATGCTAATGTCTGAATATCTCTTTTTCTTCTTGCATCTCATGATAACCAAGACTGTGATCTTTTACCTCATTAGTTGCCAGTGAGGTTTAATGATTTTGCATACATTATTACATATGCCATAGTATTAAAGGGATTTGACTTTTACTCTGTTTATGTATGTTTAATCCTTTATTCTATCTGCTATATATTATAATTTATTTTATGATTTCAAGGGATATGATGTTCAAATATTTATCTGTTCCATCTATAAAGAGAATGTTTCAGAATGTTTTACATTTTTATTACATTTGGAAGTGTCCCTCTCAAACAGTGAGATGTGTAGTCTCATGGCTCAATCACACACTTCCTAGTAGTGTAAATTTACAGCTATTACTTAGCCATTTTAAATGAAAAAAATATTTAGCTACTGCTCTTTCATGTACATAAACAGAGTACAATTTAAAGAACACTGCATACCATATTCCTTTAATAATCTACTTTCCTCCAAAGCAAAGCAACTTGCACCCAAAAATGTAACAGCATGTCTGCTCAATGACAAATTCTCCATACACTGCTTTCATAGTCTAGAAACACCTACCTACCAAGTCAAACTGTAAGCCTGATCCCTCCCTCTAATCCATGGGCACAAGCTTTACTATATAGTAGAATGGTAATATTTGCTTAGTTTGACTGACACTAATTCGCAGTGCCAACTTTGTAAGAGACAATAACTTTTATTATGGTGCAGCGTTTACACTGCACGGTTTCATTAAATGTTTCTATAGACCATACTCTTTGTAATGTACCATAACAAATATGACATAGCAATCATATTTTAGACTATTTTCTTTGTTTCTAGCTTTAAAACTTGATGTAGTTAACCTTGTCTGCACTAATTTCTCCTTCAAGCATCAAGCGTTAGTAAAAGGCAACTAGATTTATGATGTTCAGACATTTTAAGACCTCCATCATATGAATGAGACAGTAAAACTAATATTAACCTTCCCCCACAGCAAAGTCAATGTCATCTAAGCAAACTAAGTTTGATTTAAATGTATATAGAGTATTCCTATTTAAAGGCTTACTTCAGAATTGCTTCACTATTATGCCATACCAGGAAAAGAAAGATTTGTTTGCAATAGCCAAAGAATAGAAATGTTAAGATGCAGAACATAGTTATTTTGACAAAAAAAAAAGAGCATACTATAAATAGGAGCCTTACTATACACCCAGCATAATAATTGTCTCAACTTAGTTATTATACAGACTTGTCTTGAAAATAAAAAGGATGTGGTGCTTTGACTTTAGAGTAACATTCTATTGTATAAAAAAATCATTCTGCATTAAAGGGACACTGAACCCAAATTTTTTCTTTTGTGATTCAGATAGAGCACAACATTTTAAGCAACTTTCTAATTTACTCCAATTATCTAATTTTCTTCATTCTCTTGGTATCTTTAATTGAAATGCAAGAATGTAAGTTTAGATGCCGGCCCATTTTTGGTGAACAACTTGGTTGTTCTTGCTGATTGGTGGATAAATTCATCCACCAATAAAAAAGTGCTTTCCAGAGTCCTGAACCCAAAAAAAGCTTAGATGCCTTATTTTTCAAATAAAGATAGCAAGAGAAAGAGGAAAAAATGATAATAGGAGTAAATTAGAAAGTTGCTTAAAATTGCATGGTCTATCTGAATCCTGAAAGAAAAAATTGGGGCTCAGTGTCCCTTTAAGTAAATAAATAAATCACCTATATCTGGCTAGATCTATTTTTTGCAGTACTTAACCACTGGGTATTACCATCCTATCACAAAAACATGGGATTTGTACCTGATCAAAATTTTAGTGAAAAATTATTTAACCAAATCTCATAGCAACGGGTCTCCTATTACTTATTAATGTGAAGTAAGGCTGCATAAGAATCTGATCTCAGTTTCTTCTGATCTGGCAATACACACATGGTTCTTTCCTTTAATCAAGCATGGCATTGTCAGGAATACAGAGATATACAATTTAATATGTATATATATATATATATATATATATAAAATATAATATATATATATATATATATATATATATAGATCAGCACCAACTTCTATATGTAGCCTGTGTTAAAAAATGTGTTCACAGGTTACACAGTGCATAGGGCAGTAAAAATAGTGTATGACAACTGAGAAGCACTAGCACTTCTCAAAAGGTGAATAGGCCTTCCCTGTCCAGCACTCAAGTATATCACCTAATAATAAAAAACGTTAACAGTATATAGAGAAGCTGCCATAGGTAAGATCGGCCAGAGATATGACAGTCAACAGTTGGATAGCAAACATGCTCTTATGCACAATTTATTGCAAAAATACAAATAACATTCTCAGAAACTAGTAAGCTCACTGAACCTAGTAAAGTATCTAAATAAGGCATATGAAAAACAAAAGACAAATGTTCATATAAAATAAAGATATAAATGTAACTTGTTAGTGAAGCTGTCACACTCTTCAAGGGAGCAGGTTCAGGTGTTGGGAGCTTTTGTGCAGGTGTCAGGTTCTGGGGTTAAAGTTGTGTTTTGTCTGCGTGAGTCTTTCCTTTTTGGCATAATTAAACTGGTACAAGGGTTTTAGAAAACAAAGGTGAAGGTTTTATTGATAGATTAATTAGCAATGCAGAGAGATGCAAATTAGATAAAAAGCAGACGGCTAGATTACGAGTTTTACGCTAGGCTGAACAGCATTAACAGGTCCTAACGCTGCTTTTTCACAAATGCTGGTATTACGAGTCTTGCAGGTTTATGGGCACCGCATACTTTTTTGGCCTTACCGCAAAACAACTTACGTAAACTTTGTAAAGTCTTTTTTCTATGGGACTTCCATAGTGCTGATATTACGAGTCTGTCCTGGGAGGCCAAAAAGTGAGCGGTACACCCTACCCCGTCAAGATTCCTAACGCATTTAAAAGTCAGTAGTTAAGAGTTTATGGTACAACGCCGTAACATAAAACTCATAACTAAAGTGCTAAAAAGTACACTAACAATCATAAACTACCTATTATCCCCTAAACCAAGGCCCTCCCACATCGCAAATACTAAAATAATTTATTTAACCCCTAATCTGCCGCTCCGGACATCGCCGCAACTATAATAAACACATTAATTCCTAAACCGCCGCACTCCCGCCTCGCAAACATTAGTTAAATATTATTAACCCCTAATCTGCTGTCCCTAACATCGCCGCCACCTACCTACATTTATTAACCCCTAATCTGCCACCCCCAATGTCGCTGCCACTATATTAAATGTATTAACCCCTAAACCTAAGTCTAACCCTAACACCCCCTAACTTAAATATAATTTAAATAAATCTAAATAAAAATTAATATTATTACCTAAATAATTCCTATTTAAAACTAAATACTTACCTGTAAAATAAACCCTAAGCTAGCTACAATATAACTAATAGTTACATTGTAGCTATCTTAGGGTTTATTTTTATTTAACAGGCAAGTTTGTATTTATTTTAACTAGGTACAATATTTATTAAATAGTTATTAACTATTTAATAACTACCTAGCTAAAATAAATACAAAAGTACCTGTAAAATAAAACCTAACCTATGTTACAAAAAAACCTAACACTACACTATAATTAAATAAATTTACAAAATTAACAACAATTAAATAAATTAAATTAAATTAGCTAAAGTACAAAATAAGTATAATAATAAACAAATTACAAGATATTTAAACTAAGTACACCTAATCTAATAGCCCTATCAAAATAAAAAAGCCCCCCCAAAATAAAAAAAACCCTAGCCTAAACTAAACTATCGATAGCCCTTAAAAGGGCCTTTTGCGGGGCATTGCCCCAAAGTAATCAGCTCTTTTACCTGTAAAATTTTTTTACAAACAACCCCCCCAACAGTAAAACCCACCACCCACACAACCAACACCACATAAAATACTATCTAATAAAACCTAAGCTCCCCATTGCCCTGAAAAGGGCATTTGGATGGGCAGTGCCCTTAAAAGGGCAGTTAGCCCTATTGCAGGCTGAAACCCTAACCTAAAAATAAAACACACCCAATACACCCTTAAAAAAACCTAACACTAACCCCCTGAAGATCGACTTACTGTTCTGAAGACCGGACATCCATCCTCAAGGAAGCGGCAGAAGTCTTCATCCAACCGGGCCGAAGTCCTCAACGAAGCCGGGAGAATTCTTAATCCAAGCCGGGCGAAGTGGTCCTCCAGATGGGCAGAAGTCTTCATCCAGACGGCATCTTCTATCTTCATCCATCCAACGCGGAGCGGCTCCATCTTCAAGACATCCGACGCAGAGCATCCTCTTCATCCGGAGTCTTCTTACTGAATGACAGTTCCTTTAAGTGACATCATTCAAAATGGCGTCCCTTAGATTCCGATCCGGAATTAAGGTAGGAAAAATCCTATTGGTTGATCCAATCAGCCAATAGGATTGAGCTCGCATTCTATTGGCTGATTGGAACAGCCAATAGGATTGAACTTCAATCCTATTGGCTGATTGCATCAACCAATAGGATTTTTCCTACCTTAATTTCCGATTGGCTGATAGAATTCTATCAGCCAATCGGAATTGAAGGGACGCCATCTTGGATGACGTCATTTAAAGGAACCTTCATTCTACAGTCAACGTCGATGGAAGAGGATGCTCCGCGTCGGATGTCTTGAAGATGGAGCCGCTCCGCGCCGGATGGATGAAGATAGAAGATGCCGTCTGGAGGACCTCTTCTGCCCGTCTTGGATGAAGAATTCTGCCCGTCTGGAGGACCACTTCGCCCGGCTTTGTTGAGGACTTTGGCCCGGTTTGGTGAAGATGTCTCAAGGTAGGCTGATATTCAAGGGGTTAGTGTTAGTTTTTTTAAGGGGGGATTGGGTGGGTTTTAGAGTAGGGTTGGGTGTGTGGGTGGTGGGTTTTAATGTTGGGGGGGTATTGTACTTTTTTTTCAGGTAAAAGAGCTGATTACTTTGGGGCAATGCCCCGCAAAAAGACCTTTTAAAAGCTATTTGTAATTTAGTGTAGGGTAGGGCTTTTTTTATTTTGGGGCGGCTTTTTATTTTGTTAGGGGGATTAGATTAGGTGTAATTAGTTTAAAAATCTTGTAATTATTTTATTATTTTCTGTAACTTAGTGTTGTTTTTTTTTGTACTTAAGATAATTTTATTTAATTTTATTTAATTGTAGTTAATTGTAGTTAATGTAGGTAATTAATTTAATTATAGTGTTGTGTTAGGTGTAATTGTAACTTAGGTTAGGTTTTATTTTACAGGTACTTTTGTATTTATTTTAACTAGGTAGTTATTATATAGTTAATAACTATTTAATAACTATTCTACCTAGTTAAAATAAATACAAAGTTGCCTGTAAAATAAAAAATAAATCCTAAGATAGCTACCTATGTAACTATTAGTTATATTGTAGCTAGCTTAGGGTTTATTTTATAGGTAAGTATCTAGTTTTAAATAGGAATAATTTATTTTGATTTATTTAAATTATATTTAAGTTATGGGGTGTTAGGGTTAGTGTTAGACTTAGGTTTAGGGGTTAATACATTTAATTTAGTGGCGGCGGTGTAGGGGGGCAGATTATGGGTTAATAAATATAATGTAGGTTGCGGCAGTGTAGGGGGGTCAGATTAGGAGTTAATAAATATAATGTAGGTGGCGGTGGGCTCTGGGAGCGGCGGTTTGGGGGTTAAACACTTTATTTCCTTGCGGCGGGGACCGGGAGCGGCTGTTTAGGGGTTAATAAGTATAATGTAGGTGGCGGCGGTGTCTGGGCGGCAAATTAGGGGTTAATAAGTATAATGTAGGTGGTGGCGGTGTAGGGGCGGCAGATTAGGGGTTAATAAGTATAATGTATGTGGCAGCGGTGTAGGGGGGGCAGATTAGGGGTGTTTAGACTCGGGGTACATGTTAGGGTGTTAGGTGTAAACGTTCCCCTAGGAATCAATGGGATATCGGGCAGCAGCGAACATGAACTTTCGCTGCTTTCAGACTCCCATTGATTCCTATGGTATCCGCGGCCTCCAGGGCGGCGGATTGAAAACCAGGTACGCTGGGCCGGAATAGTGCTGAGCGTACCTGCTAGTTATTTGATAACTATCAAAAGTAGTCAGATTGTGCTGAACTTGCATTCGGAACATCTGGAGTGATGTAAGCATCGATCTGTGTCAGACTGAGTCTGGCGGATCATATGTTACGTCACTAAATTCTACTTTTGCCGGTCTGTAGGGTTTGATAACTAAGGCGAATCAGGCTTGCCACAAATACGCTGCGGAATTCCAGCATATTTGCAGTTAACGGCTTGATAAATAGATGCCATGGTGTCTAAATCTAGATTATTATCTCTTTCTTTCAGGTAAAGAAGTTATTTTGTTCTTATTTAGATTCTATTGTTACTAGAGGTAAAGGGCTTTCTTCCCCAAGACAGCAAGTCTAGAGGTAAATCCAAAGCTTCTGATCATTTTTGTTCCTTTTGTCAGAATAAGGAACACAAAGATGACTCCTCTGCTCAAAAGCAAGGTTCCTCTGGTTCTGTCTGGAGAACTAATGCTAACTGGAACAATTCAAAGCAGGGTAAGAAATATATCCCTACTACCAAAACTGCATGAAGGTGTTGCCCCTGATCCACAAGTTCTGGTAGAGGGCAGATTAAGAGGCCCATTTATCAAGCTCCAAATGGAGCTTGAGGGCCCGTGTTTCTGGCGAGTCTTTAGACTCGCCAGAAACAGCAGTTATGAAGCAGCGGTCTAAAGACCGCTGCTCCATAACCCTGTCCGCCTGCTCTGATGAGGCAGACAGGAATCGCCACAATTCAACCGGATCGAGTACGATCGGGTTGATTGACACCTCCCTGCTGGCGGCCGATTGCAGGGGGCGGCGTTGCACCATCAGCTCTTGTAAGCAGCTGGTGCTATGCTGAATACAGAGAGCGTATTGCTCTCTGCATTCAGTGAGGTCTGTCGGACCTGATCCACACTGCCGGATCAGGTCCGACAGACATTTGATAATTCGGCCTCTAAGCCTTTTTCAGGAGGCTTGGTTTTAGTCTGTTCCAGACCTCTGGGTCTCTGACAGCACAGGGAGATTTGGATCATCAGGTGGTGAGGTTATCAATCAAAGTTCTATAACTCCATGCAATTTTCATGGCCCTTCAAGCTTGGTCTTGGTTGAAGAAGGAATCACATCTCTGTTTCCAGACAGACGAAGTCACAGTAACAAGGGGAACTTGTATTTCCCTGGCAATGATGTAGATGTCTCTGATTCTCTCATGGGCAGAAACCAGTTTTTATAAATAAAAAGAGAGAAGCGCTCAACCTGGGAACGCACAATAGCTTGTTCTATAGCTAGTTACCACCCTAGAAGCAGCCTTTTTTTTGCTCAATGTGTGCCTTTCACAAAGAAGAACTTTCCTGAAACATATAAGTCTGATCCTGACTTCACAGTACAGTCCAACACCGAAATACCAGGCAATCCCTGTCTGAACGAGAGAAACGGCAAAACCCCAGATGTACGTTTCAGCCTAGTGTTGGCCTTGTCAGTGAGGTGCAGCCATATCCCTCTAGGAACACTGAGCAACGGGTCCACATCTGGATTCCCGCATCACACTTAGGGAGACTTCCCTAAGAGTCATAATTTGCATAAATAAAAAGAGAGAAGCGCTCAACCTGGGAACGAACAATAGCATAATAGCTTGTTCTATAGCTAGTTACCAACCTAGATGCAGCCTCCTTTTGCTCAATATGTGCCTTTCACAGAGAAGAAAGAACTTTCCTGTAGCATATCAGTCTGAACCTGACTTCACAGTACAGTCCAGCACTGAAATGCCAGGCAATCCCTCTCTGAACGAGAGAAACGGCAAAACCCCAGACGTACGTTTCGGCCTAGTGTGGGCCTTGTCAGTGAGGTGAAGCCATATCCCTCTAGGTACACTGAACAACGGGTCCATGTCTGGATTCCCACATCACACTTAGGGAGACTTCCCTAAGAGTCATAATTTTCATAAATAAAAAGAGAGAAGCGCTTAACCTGGGAACGAACAATAGCATAATAGCTTGTTCTATGGCTAGTTACAACCCTAGAAGCAGCCTCTTTTTGCTCATTATGTGCCTTTCTTAGAGAAGAACTTTCCTGTAGCATATCAATCTGATCCTGACTTCACAGTACAGTACAGCACCGAAATACCAGGCAATCCCTCTCTGAACGAGAGAAACGTCAAAACCCCAGACGTACGTTTCGGCCTAGTGTGGGCCTCATCAGTGAGGTGTGTTCAGATTGTGGATCTTTGGAGTCTCCTAGAGATAAATCTGATGGCCTCTTGTTTGTTCAGGCTCTGGTCCATCTTAAACCTGAAATCAAGCCTATTTTTCTCCATGGAATCTTAAAGGGCCATTATACACTCATTTTTTCTTTGCATAAATGTTTTGTAGATGATCTATTTATAAAGCCCATAAAGTTTTGTTTTTTTTATAAAAATGTATAATTTTGCTTATTTTTAAAGAACATTGCTCTGATTTTCAGACTCCTAACCAAGCCCCAAAGTTTTATTTGAATACCGTCAGCTACCTTCTCCAGCTTGCTCCTGTTTGTGTAAAGGCTCTTTTCATATGCAAAAGAAGGGGGAGGGGGGGAGTGTCTTATTTCCCACTTGCAGTGGGCTTTCCAACTACCTTTTCAATAGAGCTAAACTGAAAGCTTCTAAGTAAGTTTTTAAACCATTTTATACTGGATTTTTCTATCAGTATCTGTGCATCTTATTCTTTATAGTAGTGTCTATGACATGCAGTTATATGAAAATGAGTGTATACTGTCCCTTTAACCTGGTGTTAGCGGTTTTGCAGGGTTCACCTTTTTAACCTATGCATAAATTGGATATTAAACTACTTTCTTGGAAAGTGTTATTTATTTTTGGTTATTTTCTCTGCTAGAAGAGTTTTTGAGTTATCTACTCTTTCTAAAGAAACTCCTTATCTGATTTTTCATCAGGATAAAGCTGTTTTACGAACATCATTTAATATTTTGCCTTGTTTCTTCAGACAACATTACATAGTAGATGAGGTCGAAAAAAGACCGAAGTCCATCGAGTTCAACCTATAGAAATCTAAAATATATACAAAAAGCTCAAGTTAAGATTAAATAATCCCACTAAAGGGTGACCCATTTAATACTAGCAATCATATCCATAAATTTTGTTTATAGACAGAAATGTATCCAAATAATTTTTAAATGTATCTAGGGTATTGGCATTCACTACCTCCTTTGGTAATGAGTTCCACAATTTTATTGCTCTTACAGTGAAAAAACGTTTCCATTGCAGGAGATTAAATCTCCTTTCCTCCAACCTTAAATTGTGACCTCTGGTCACAAGCAATTTTCTTGGAATAAACAGAGCTTCTGCCATCTCTGTATATGGGCCTTGAATATATTTATATAAAGTAATCATGTCACCTCTCAAGCGCCTTTTTTTCTAAAGAAAACAGACCCAGTTTGGCCTCTCCTCATAGGTTAAATTCTCCAATCCCCGTATTAGCTTTGTGGCCCTTCTCTGAACTTTTTGTAGTTCTGTAATATCTTTTTTTGCGATTGGTCCCCAGAACTGCATTCTATACTCAAAGTGAGGTCTTACCAGGGCTTTATATAGTGACAGGATTATGCTTTCCTCCCTTGAGTCAATGCCTCTTTTAAATTAATACATGCTAGTATCTTATTCGCCTTTGAAGCTGCTGCCCTGCATTGTGCACCCATCTTTAGCTTGTTATCTATTACTACCCCCAAATCCCTTTCCTCCTGTGTTTGGCTAAGTCTTGTCCCATTTAAATAATACGTTGCCTGCTTATTTTTACTTCCAAAATGTAGAACCTTGCATTTTCCCGTATTAAATCTCATTTTCTATTTACCTGCCCATACTTTTAATTTTTGCAGGTCACTTTGTAATGAAAGTTCATCCTGCGCTGACCTAATGACGTTATTTAATTTAGTATCATCTGCAAAAATAGAGATGTCGCTATTTAATCCTAGCTCCAAGTCATTTATAAAATTATTAAAAAGAATAGGGCCCAGCACTGATCCCTGAGGTACTCCACTGATTACCTTTGTCCAATCTAAGTATGATCCAGTTACTACTACTCATTGCTCCCTATCTTTTATCCAGTTATTTATCCATAAACTAACATTTTCAGCTATTCCCAGTCCCTTAATTTTGTGCATTAATCTCTCATGTGGCACTGTATCAAACGCCTTTGCAAAATTTAAGTATATCACATCAACTGATTCCCCTTTATCTATATTTTTACTTACTTCTTCATAGAATATAATTAGATTAGTTTGACATGATCTATTTCTCATAAAACCATGCTGATTAGAACTCATATAATCTTGTTTACACGAATATGCTCATCAATATAATTCTTTATAATCCCTTCAAATATCTTCCCCACTATTGATGTCAGACTAACTGGTCTATAGCTTCCTGGATCATCCCTACTTCCCTTTTTGAAGAGTGGCACCACATCAGCTTTACGCCAATCCTTGGGTACTATGCCTGAGGATAATGAGTCTTGAAAAATTAAGAGTAGAGGTTTGTCTATAACAGTGCTAAGTTACCTTAGTTAGCAGAGAGATTGTTGTTTCTTTGTGTCCTAATCCTAAGAATGTATCTGATAAATATTTGCATTCTTTGGATGTTAGGGCATTGAAAGATTACATTGATACTACAAAGGACTTTAGACAAACTTCCAGTTTGTTCATTTTTTTTCTGGCCATATGAATGGTTAGAAAGTTTCTGCTGTTTTTTTGGCCTCTTGGTTGAAACTGTTGATTCACAAAGCTTACTTGGAGGCAAGTCAGCCTCCATCACAGCAGATTACTGATCATTTTACTAGGTCAGTTGCCACTTCTTGAGATTTCAAGGATGAAGCATGATGACCAGAATTGCAAGGCAGCTACTTGGTCTTCTTTGCATACTTTTAGTAAATTCTACCATTTGATGTTTTTGCTTCTTCTGAAGCAGCCTTTGGTAGAAAGGTTCTTCATGCAGTTTGATTTTTTTTTGCCTGTTTGATTTATTTTTAGTGCATATATAAATATATATATATATATATATATATATATATATATATATATCATTGGGGTTGTAGATTTAATTTCTAAGTGAAAACATTTGTTTCATGGTGGTGAGAGTCCACAAGACCCCACCCGTATTTTTTTATGGGCTTAGTTTTCTTCCTTCAGCACATCTTTTTTCACTGTTTCTTTTAGTGCTCTTATTCCTTTTTCTTACCTCACTTTGCTTAGCTATATGTTAGACTAAGGTATGTGTGAGGTTGGAGGTTTTTTTTGTTGGTAATCTTTGCCTCATACTAGTGGTAGAGAAGAGTAATTATCAGGGGCAATGGATTGTGGACTCTCACCACCATGAAATAAATTAATTTATCAGGTAAGCATATATTATTTTTAGTTTTTTTAATGGAGGAATTTTAAAACCCTGCTAAAAAAACTTTTCAAATCAATATATACAGATTTATGGGGGGTTTTAGCAGATAACTTTAATAACTGTGACCACCATAGGCTTTTGATTCAGTATTATAAAAAAATGAAATTTCTCATTTAGAATAAGCACATTTTGTTGACATATTTTCTATTAGCATTTTTTTAAGTGAGATCAGAGTTGAGCTCTTTATAAAAGATCAAGAAAGGTGGATTACACAATAAACACAAATGCACATTTAAGGCTGTGATCACGTCTGGCTGGTATTATTTTCTGTCAGCCATGTCAGTAAGTTAAATATAGGATAAGCAATGACATTTACAGCACTATAAATGTCTTACAATTCAGTTTTTACTAGCTTTTATGAGCTTCATCAAGCCTATACCTACAGTGGCTTTCAGCATTTTAACTTTCCAATACAATGCAAATTGGATTTTTAGAAGCTACCCTGAACACAGAACCTCATACTCTTTACTATACTTCAAAGTTTATGCTACACAGACATATGACATAGCTCATGTTTGTTGATGGCCCTTTTCAGATTCTCAGAATGGTAATATTCTAAAATTGAAAACTAAAAACCAATTAGTTATACTTTCATTTTACAGGTTCATAAAAATAAAAATTGTGGCTGAACTAATTTTTTTTTTTTAAATGTATTATGACGACTAAAAGAAAATTGTCTAATATTAATACAAGTTATGATGATTAGCTTAGAAAATCACTAAAGTATTGAAAAGAAAATATTTCAAAGAAGCATAAAAGTACCACTTGGGACATTGTTATTCCTTTTTGTGCTCAAAAACAATTAAACCAATTTGCTTCATATTTGTAGAGACTCTAGAAATGAGCAATGTGACAATCTGACAATACAGTATTTTGAAAAACAGTATTTCAAAAACTTATGCACATTTGGTAATATCTTCTTTTAAAACACTTTAGTGTTATTGTGTTCAACTCCCAACTGAAGAGACACTTACTAGGAGAATTCCAACTTTTTGTTTCAAAGAAAGCATTTTTTTAGAGACATAGAGACTGAATTATCAAGTCGTCAACTATGTTGCATTCAACGGCACCAATACGCTCGCCTAACATCGTGGCCGCGGACCTGAATACGCTCTCCTTATTTTTAGAAAAAGCTGTCAAAAAGCCGCGCACCAACTACGGGGTGATGAACAGCGGACTGTTGTTAGCTAACAGTCATCAATCTCGCTGCTATTTGGCTTTTTCCCAACTTTATTTATACCCTGTCACTAAACACCGCCACTATACTAAAATGTTTAACCCCTATCCCTCCGCTCCCAGAGCCCACCACAACTCTAATAAAGTTATTAACCCCTATCCCTCCGCTCCCGGAGCACACCGCAACTCTAATAAAGTTATTAACCCCTATCCCTCCGCTCCCGGAGCCCACCACAACTCTAATAAAGTTATTAACCCCTTTCCCTCCACTCCCGGAGCCCACAGCAACTCTAATAAAGTTATTAATCCCTATCCCTCCGCTCCCGGAGCCCACCACAGCTCTAATAAAGTTATTAACCCCTTATCCTGCTGCTCCTGGATCCCTCCGCAACTAAATAAATGTATTAAACCCTAAACCCCTGGCCTCCCACATCACTACCACTTACTAAACCTATTAACCCCTAAATCTCCAGCCCCCCACATCGCCATAAACTAAATTAAGCTATTAACCACCAAACCTAACAACCCGCTAACTTTACATTAAATATTAACTCATCCCTATCTTATAATAAATTTAAACTTACCTTTAGAATTAAAATAAACTATATTAAACTATTAATTAACCTACCCTAACTATTATACTAAAATTACATTAAACTATATTAAACTATTAATTAACCTACCCTAACTATTAAAGTATAATTACATTAAACTAACAATTAAATTAACTATATTACATATTTAAAAACCTAACCCTACTCAAGTTATTTAAATCTACTATTAAAAATGACTACATTACAAAAAAATAACAACTAAGTTACAAAAAATAAAAAACACTAAGTTACAAAAAAGAAAAAACATAGTATCAAAAATAAAAAATAATTGTACTTAATCTAATAGCCCTATCAAAATAAAAAGCCCCCCAAAATAAAAAAAAATCTTGCCTACACTAAACTACCAATAGCTCTTAAAAGTGCCTTTTGCGGGGCATTGCCCCAAAGAAATAAGCTCTTTTACCTGTTAAAAAAAATACAAATACCCCCCCAAAAATAAAATCCACCACCCACACAACCAACACCCCCCAAATAAAAACTTTGGGCAGTAAAAGAGCTGAATGCCCTTTTAAGGGAAATGCCCATACAAATGCCCTTTTCAGGGCAATGGGGAGATTAGTTTTTTTAGATAGGGTTTTATTTGGGGGTGTTGGTTGTGTGGGTTTTGGATTTTACTATTGGGGGGGTATTTGTATTTTTTTTTAACAGGTAAAAGAGCTGATTTCTTTGGGGCAATGCCCCGCAAAAGGCCCTTTTAAGGGCCATTGGTAGTTTATTGTAGGCTAGGTTTTTATTTTTATTTTGTTTTTGTTTTTTATTTTGATAGGGCTATTAGATTAGGTGTAATTAGTTTAAATATTTGATAATTTCTTTTTTATTTTGTGTAACTTAGTGTTTTTTCTTTTTTGTATCTTAGTGTTTTTTATTTTGTGTAACTTAGTTGTTATTTTTTGTAACTTAGTAATTTTTAATAGTAGATTTAAATAGCTTGAGTATGGTTAGGTTTTTAAATATGTAATATAGTTAATTTAATTGTTAGTTTAATGTAATTTTATTATAATAGTTAGGGTAGGTTAATTAATAGTTTAATATAGTTTAATGTCATTGTAGGATAATAGTTAGGGTAGGTTAATTAACAGTTTAATATAGTTTAATGTAACTGTAGGATAATAGTTAGGGTAGGTTAATTAATAGTTTAATATAGTTTAATGTAACTGTAGGATAATAGTTAGGGTAGGTTAATTAATAGTTTAATATAGTTTCTTTTAATTCTACAGGTAAGTATAAATTTATTATAAGATAGGGATGAGTTAATATTTAATGTAAAGTTAGCGGCTTGTTAGGTTTAGGGGTTAATAGCTTAATTTAGTTTATGGCGATGTGGGGGACTGGTGGTTTAGGGGTTAATAATTTTATTACAGTTGCGGCGGGGTCCAGGAACGGCGGGATAGGGGTTAATACATTAATTTAGTTGCGGTGGGGTCCGGGAGCAGCGGGAAAGGGGTTAATACTTTTAGTTAGTTGCGGTGGGGTCCGGGAGCGGCGGGATAGGGGTTAATTTATTTTTTTCATTGCAGTGGGCTCCAGGAGCGGCGGGATAGGGGTTTGTAACATTACGTAGGTGGCGGCGATGTCGGAGCAGCAGATTAGAGGTGTTTAGACTCAGGGGCCTATCTATCAAGCTCCGAACAGAGCTTGATGGCCTGTGTTTCTAGCGAGTCTTTAGACTCGCCAGAAACAGCAGTTAGACTGCTGCTCCATAACCCTGTCCGCCTGCTCTGAGCAGGCGGACAGGAATCGCCACAATTCAACCCGATCGAGTACGATCGGGTTGATTGACACCCCTCTGCTGGTGGCCGATTGGCCGCAAATCTGCAGGGGGCGGCATTGCACCAGCAGCTCTTGTGAGCTGCTGGTGCAATGCTGAATACGAAGAGTGTATTGCTCTCCGCATTCAGCGAGGTCTTGCGGACCTGATCCGCACTGTCAGATCAGGTCCGCAAGACCTTTGATAAATTGGCCTCTCAGGGTTTATGTTAGGGTGTTAGGTGTAAATGTAATTTGTTTTCTACCATAGAAATCAATGGGATATCTGGCAGCATCGAACATAAGCTTTTGCTGCTTTCAGACTCTCATTGATTCCTATGGAATCCACGGCCTCCAGGGTGGCGGATTGAAAACCAGGTACGCTGGGCCGGAATAGTGGTGAGCGTACCTGTTAGAAGTTTGATAAATGGCAGAAGTTGTCAGATAGTGTCGAATTTGTATTCGGAACATCTGTAATGACGTAAGCATCTATCTGTGTCGGATTGAGACCGACGGATCATATGTTACGTCACAAATTTCAACTTTTGCCAGTCTGTAGGCTTTGATAAATGGGTCGAATCAGGCTCGCCACAATTACGCTGCGGAATTCCAGCATATTTGCGGTTGACGGCTTGATAAATATCCCTCATAGTAGTCAAAATTACAGTCTTGTGATTCAGATAGAGGACCCCATTTATGTCATCACAATTGGACAATGTTCCCAACTAGGGAACCTGTCCACCCACGGTAGCGGTGAGCAGGAAGAGGGCCACTCTAACCTTGTTCTAATGTAAGCAATGGAGCAACAGCCGGGACTGTTAATCACTTTAAACAAGCAAGTTTTGGGTGTTTTAAATCCACCACCTCAGAAATTAAAGGGATGTTAAACAGTCTGTTTCATTGTTGTAATAATAATAATAAAAACACTAAGCAGGTGAAAGTAGAATTGCAATAAGTATTATTTATCTATTTAAATGGATTTTACCTTGTATTTATTTGTTTACACTAAATGTATGCTACCTGTCACAGCCCTACAAGGAGGTGGAAGCCTTTGCAGGAAGTTTTATCTTTGCCTGATGTCATAAAACATCTAGACTAGTAAATAGACTACATAACAGGGAGTCAGATTTGCTCATGCCCAGAACTGACAGAATAAAAATGTAGGTTTTGAAAATTCTCTGCTATTAAAACACTAGAATTTCAAAGTGCTAATTTTTTTTTTTATATTTACTTTGAATTAACATATTTGTCTTTACCAAAGGAGAGCTGTTTAATATCCCTTTAAGAACAATGGTCGAACGATTGCCACTTCTTATTTTGTGATAAGCAGGTTCAAATAAGCAAGCCTGCACCACAAAAGCCTCAAAAACAGCTTTCACAAGCCCAGAGTATGTAAATGAAATATTTTTTTTTTTTTAATATGGCATTGTTATTTACAAACATTACATTGGCCCGGATTACAAGTTATGCGGTATAGTTTTTCTGCACGTGATATGGTCTTTGCTTGCGGAATTGTCATTGATTCAATATTACAAGTCTCACGTTCTGTCTTTCCCGCACACAATATGGCCTTTACCACAACGATCCATTCAGCACGGAAAGACCACTAGTCAAAAAATATCTGACAAAGTACTCCTACACCCATAAACTACACTATTTACCCCTTAACCGCCACCCCCCACATCACAAACACTAAATAAAATGATTAAGCCCTAAACCGCCATCCTCCCCACATTGCATGCATCCACTACAGAAAACTATTAACCCCTAAACCGTCATCCCCCCGCATTGCAACCACGAAAGAAAACGATTAGCCCCTAAACCGCCATCTCCCCATATCACAACCACTAAAGAAAACTATTAACCCCTAAACCACCATCCCCCTGTATCACAACCACTAAAGAAAACTATTAACTCATAAACTGCCATCCCCCATATCGCAAAATATTTAACTAATATCTAAAAACCCTAACCTAACACCCCCTAACTTAACCACAATTAAAATACACCTAAATTAAAAAAGAATAAACTAACTACCTCAAATAAATAAGAAGTTACCTGTAAAACAAAATTAAAACCTAAGCTTAAACAAAATATAACTAAAAAAAAACCCCTACATTACAAAAAACTCTAACATTACAAAAAAAAATACTAACATTACAAAAACTAAACAAAAACTACCCTTACAAAAAATAAAAAAATACCATTACAAAAAAACAAATGAAAGATTGAAGATTAAATGCAAGGTACCCCTTTTATATAGGGGTACCCTTGCATTCCTACTGGCTTATTTGATTCTTTAAATTCAAATAAGCCAATAGGATGAAAGCAGCTTTCATCCTATTGACTGATTTGAATCTGTTCAGCCAATAGGAATGCAAGAGTATCCCTATATAAAAGGGGCACCTTGCATTCAATCTTCAATTTGCGGCTGGAGATGACATGAAGAGGACCTCCATGTCGCCTGGCTGGAGAGGAGGACCAACGTTGCTGAAGATCTTCCCACCTTCGCCGCCTTCTGGATGAAGATAGAAGATGGACTGTGGCCTGGATGAAGATTGAAGAAGATGGTCCTGCGATGGTTGAAGATGGAGCACAGCCAGGATGAAGATGGAGCGCCGCCCTTCATCATTGGTGAGTACCAATTTTGGGGTTAGTGTTAGTTTTTTTTTTGGGGGGGGTGTTTTTTATTTTAAGTTTAGGCTTTTTCTAATGGCCACAAAAAGAGCTGAATGCCCTTTTAAGGACAATGCCCATCCAAATGCCCTTTTCGGGGGTAGATTAGGGATTTTTTAGTTAGGATTTTTTTTTGGGTTGTGTGGGTTTGTAATGTTAGAGGTTAATTGTTAAAAAAGCTTTAGCCTTAGGGCAATGTCCTACAAAAGGCCTCTTTAAGGGCTATTGGTAGTTTATCAGAACTATTATTTGTAGATTAGGGTTTTATTTTATTTTGGGGTGGGCGTCTTTGGGGGTATTAGAATAGGAATAATTTTTTTTATTTTGTATATTTTATTTTTTTCAAAGGGTAATTTTTTTTTATTTTTTGTAATGTTAGTATTTTGTAATAAAGGTTTCTTATTTTTTTTATTATTTTTTTTATTAATATTAGTTGTTTTTTTTTAGTTTAAGCTTTTAATTTTGTTTTACAAGTAAGTTTTTATTTTTTTAAGGTATTTTACTTCTAATTTAATTTAGGTGAATTTTAATTAGCGTTAAGTTATGGGGTGTTAGGTTAGGAGTTTAGATATTAGTTTAATACTTTGCAATGTGGGGGGATGGCCTTTTAGGAGTTAATAGTTTTTTTTAGTGGTTGTGATGTGGGGGTTGGCGGTTTAGGGGTAAATAGTTTTCTTTAGTGGTTGCGATACTGGGGGATGACGGTTTAGGTGTTAATAGGTATATTTAGTGGTTGCGATGCCGAGGGATGTAGGTTTAGGGGTTAATAGGTTTATTTAATGGTTGCAATGCGGGTGGTGGTGGTTTAGGGGTTAATAGGTTTATTTAGTGGTTGCAATGTGGGGGGTGGCGGTTTAGGGTTTAATAGCTTTATTTAGTGGTTGCAATGCGGGTGGTGATGGTTTAGGGCTTAATAGATGGTTTAGGGCTTAATAGGTTTATTTAGTGGTTGCAATGCGGGTGGTGGCGGTTTAGGGGTTAATAGGTTTATTTAGTGGTTGCAATGTGGGGGGTGGCGGTTTAGGGGTTAATAGGTTTATTTAGTGGTTTCGATATATGGGGAATGTCGGTTTAGGGGTTAATAGCTTTATTTAGTGTTTGCTATGTGGGGGGGATGGCGGTTTATGGGTTATTAGTCTCATGGCTTTTGGTAGGGTGGTTTTTGGGCCACTTTTTTTTCCCCATAGACTTCAATGGAGAATGCAAAAATGCAATGGCGGTATGCAGGTTAATGCAGCATAACGTGCACAAAAAGTAAGTTATTTTGAAACTTGTAATGGCAGCGCAATGCAAATTGAGAAAAAGCCAGAATGCTCGTGGTGTGTTCACAACGGATTTGCCGCGCGACTTGTAAACTGTGACAAACATTCTTGCAAACACTATTGACATATTGTGCTCAAGATACATGCATGCTCTTGAGCTTACTTCAATATGTTCACATGACAAGGACCAGAGTTTTAACAAAAGGTTACTAAGAGAAATCAAATAAATACATTAGATGATAAGAGTAAATTGAAAAGTATCTTACATGCTCTATTTGAATGACAAAACTTTGACTTTCACCTCCCTTTAATCAAACGAAATAAAAAGTCTGCTTTCTCTCATATAACTATTAATATTAAGTTATCTTTTGGTTTTCAGGTATTCATTTTCTACGGAATGGAAAAAAAGTGTAAGTAGATAATATTGAGTGTCATGTAGAGAAAGTTGTTCTAAATGACTAATGAGATAACCTTTCAGGATAAATGAATTGTAATTGTAAAATCAATATTTTTCACTAGCATTTAAGAATGTATTACTCACTGAAATTGCATATAGCTAAAATTGTGTCACATTTAGTAGAAATGCCAATATATACAAATGTATAACAAAACACAATTTCCAATTATAGTAGGGAATAAGTTATGGAATAAAGATGATGCTAGTCAAGTAGCAAAATCAATCAAATACATTACGTTATGACTTTTTATCATTTATTTCGCTTGCTGTTTTAATATGCAATTTTCAAATGTATACTTTGCTTTTAAATAAAAATATTTACACGTGAAATAAAAATATATGTTAATCTAAACTAAACCTTTTAGCTTCAAATACATTACAGATAAAAATGTGTCAATGTACAAATTTAATTAAAAAAAAAAGTATAAGTGTAGTGTAGTATAAGTATTCTTAGTGCATATCGGGATGCCATATTAGCGTGGCTGGGCATCCCTAGCAACCAGGGTTGCTATTTACTTTGCCAGCCACTTTATTATTATGCAACGCTTTGGTATAGCATGTTTCCTGCTCCTTCCCACGCTATGGGCTTTAAATAGCGTACCTCAAACCTTACACTTTACCTGTGCATGGTTCTTAGCACCCAGGGTGCGCTTCCTCATTTGAACTGCTGTCTTGCTGCCAATCTCTGCTTGTCCCCTACTACTCTTGCTTGCAGCCTGTCCTGACCTCTTGGACTGTCCTGACTACTCTCTTGCCCTGCAATTTGGTATCTTTGCTAACTGCCCATTATTTTGAACTTGAGCCTGGCTCTGATTCTCCTTCTACCTAAAGATTCTGCTTAATTTATTCCTGCCTGTTGCCGACCTGGACTGCTGACCACTCATCTTTATTCTGTGTCACCTTTAGCCTTCTTGGCCCAAGTGTCCCTGTTAACCTCTATACATTTGGGTCCCTAACTCATCATGCTATGATAATGGCAGGACAGCCAAAACGTGTCAGCGGATCTGAAAGACACACCACCCTAGTACGTGCACTGCTGTAGACCTGTTTTAATGGATAATAATAATAAAGACATTTTTAATTATAATTTAAATGACTCTGGTCTCTATATCCTTCTACTTACATTTGGGTCTACTTCATGTGAGCCACGGAGCTAATCCTGGAAGCCTGCTATTGCCTATCCAATGAGATGCGACCGTTAAGGGGGTGTGAGTAGGTCACATGCTTGTGAGGACTGAGTGCTATACAATGCACACGCCAGGAGGCAAAAAGTTTCCATCTTGTAAAGGGGACAGACTGGAGTTGGATGCAGCGTGAACCCCCAGGACCAAGCGGATTGTCCCAGCATGTACTTGGAGAGTCCTGCTCTGGAGGAGAAGCTTTCTTGATGAGACGAACAAATGGGGTCAGTTGCAGAGCCTTTTCCCCTAGGACCGAGCGGCACTTACTCCCCAAGGGTTTGTGAGTCTTTTTTGCCGTACTTCGACTGACCCTGTATACGTGTTTAACATAAAACAGTGTGACTGACTCTTATTTTTAGCAGTGACTGCTTTATTTACTTACCTACTCACATACTCACAGCTTAAACCACAGCTTCTCTTACCCTTACTGTATACGCTACCAGTTGACAACATGATTTAGCAAGGAAACAAAAATTCTAATCGCTTCTAATTGGGAGTTTACAATGTGGTTAAGCAATCTCTAAAACGTGAAAGGTGTGCACATTGACTGGTTCTTTCATCATCTTTGGCTCCCACATTTTCCCAGGCAATTGGAGTGGCGGGTGACTTTCCATGCAGACCTGAGAAGCACTCTCTCAGGAATGAAGAATAACTCAGTAGATTGTTCTATGGTGAATTACCACCTAGGAGCAGCCTCTTTTAGCCCAACTGGGATTTTCTCAGTGAAGGACTTTCCTGAAGTATATCAGTCTGATTCTGTCTAACAAGGTCAGCACAGCTTCAAAATACCAGGTAATGCCTCTCTGAGCAAGGAACATGCCAACCCCAGACAATTGTTTCAGCCTTCTATGGGCCTCTTCAGTGAGGTGCAGTAATAATTCCTCAAAGCACATTGGGCAAGGAGTCCACTTCTGATTTCCCCCATCACCATTAGTGAGACTTCCCTAGGGTCATATTACAAATGCATACAAAAAGAGAGAGCTCTTTTAGGAATGAACAACAACTCAATAAATTGTTCTATGGTGAATTACCACCTGGGAACAACCTCTGTTATCCCAATTGGGATTTTCACAGTGAAGGACTTTCTTGAAGTATAGAAAAAAATGGAAAAAATTTCTGTAGTAGGCGCTACTACAAATAAATGATATTTTATTAATCCAAAATCCTATATGGAGCAAAGTAGCAGGTGTGGGCACATCAAAGATTATACGTACATCTGCCCAAGCCCACTAAATAAGGTATGCAAAATTATATTCTGTGTGTTGGCAAATATATCATATGACACAATATAACATACAACACAATAGTCTAGGGTGATATATGAACAGGATATTACAAATGCACAATAAATTGTACAATACAATGTGAACGGTAAAAATAAATGGGTAACAACGCCAAGAAACCCATCAATATAAGAAATAAGAAATCATACAAAACCAGTCCATAAATGGATAAGTGTTATGATCAAGTCCCAGGACAAATCCTTATGTACTGATTTGTCTTTTATGACATCCGATGGATAACAGGGAGCACTCTGATTTCACCAAAGGTGGTGGAGAAATTCTAGAAAAAACACATGAAAGGAAAGAGGCGCCATATGTGTGAATCCATATGACCAACTCGACATCTACACACAAGAGACACAGGGTAGTCACATGGTATGAAGGCACTCTCTTGTGCCAATAGGAGAGGGCTGGTTTTCTAGATAGCAGACCAGCTAGCTGAACACAAGCAATACCCGAACACAATGTAATCACCCCCAGGTGGATAGCAAGGCTCAGATGAATCCACTCCCCAGGGTCAGGAGGCAATTAGTGGAATATAGCAAAGGGAAGGCTATACCAAAACCTTCCCAAGGTAGCAAAGTAACAATGCACACAGCAATGAGAGTTTAAAAACTTACAAAGTTTGTTTAATAAAAAGATATATAAAACAAAGTTAAAAACAACTTATGCTATAAATGTACATAAGTGCAATAATGCAATGCGTTTCACGGATCAAACCGTTTTGTCTGGCATAAAAATATGGTATAAGAATGACCCTTAAATAAGGCTACGCTACCAACCTAGTATGTAATATCCCTCCCCCTCCAATTAGCACACAGGCCAATCTGAAACCCTTTGTCTCATCAGTATAACATTTGTCACACCTGAAAAAAAATAGGTAGTTCAAAATACAATACTAATTTAGTTATATCATAGATCATGAGCAACAAAAATGATAATAATAATAATAACATTGGAGATATTAGGTAAAAATCACTACCTTTCTTATAAGGATTGTCTATTCATGACAAACGCACCAGTCCAATGTAAACACAAATACTCATCAGTATTTATACAGAATTAGTCGATTAGATCACGAGTTTTGTCGGTAAGGCTGTGCGGCTCTAACGCTCCATTTTTTCCCACCGCTCCCTTAAGACAATGCTGGTATTACAAGTCTTTTTAAACCTGGCGTTAGCCGCAAAAAGGTGAGCGTAGAGCAGAATTTAGCTCCACATCTCACCTTAATACCAGCATTGCTTACGGTAGCAGTAAGCTGGCTAAGCGTGCTCATGCACGATTTCCCCATAGGAAACAATGGGCTGAGCTGGCTGAAAAAAAACCTAACACCTGCAAAAAAGCAGCGTTCAGCTCCTAACACAGCCCCATTGTTTCCTATGGGGAAATAAAGAATATGTCTGCACCTAACACCCTAACATGAACCCCGAGTCTAAACACCCCTAATCTTACACTTGTTAGCCCCTAATCTGCCGTCCCCGACATCGCCGACACCTGCATTATACTATTAACCCCCAATCTGCCGCTCCGGACACCGCCACCACCTACATTATACTTATAAACCCCTAATCTGCTGCCCCCAACATCGCCGACTCCTACATTATAGTTATTAACCCCTAATCTGCCCCCCCAACGTCGCCCCAACTATATTAAATTAATTAACCCCTGATCTGCCGCCACCATCGTCGCCGCCAAATAATAAAGTTAATAACCCCTAAACCTAAGTCTAACCCTAACACCCCCCTAATTTAAATATAATTTAAATACATCTAAATAAAATAACCACAATTAAATAAATTATTCATATTTAAAACTAAATATTTACCTATAAAATAAATCATAAGATAGCTACAATATAACTAATAGTTAAATTGTAGCTAGCTTATGATTTATTTTTATTTTACAGGCAACTTTGTATTTATTTTAACTAGGTACAATAGTTATGAAATAGTTATTAACTATTTAATAACTACCTAGCTAAAATAAGTACAAAATTACCTGTAAAATAAATCCTAACATAAGTTACAATTACACCTAACACTACACTATCATTAAACTTATTACCTAAACTACCTACAATTAATTACAATTAAATTAAATAAACTAAATTACGAAAAAAAAAACCCACTAAATTACTGAAAATAAAAAAAGAATTACAAGAATTTTAAACTAATTACACCTAATCTAATCCCCCTAATAAAATAAAAAAGCCCCCCAAAATAATAAAAATTCCCTACCCTATACTAAATTACAAATAGCTCTTAAAAGGGCCTTTTGCAGGGCATTGCCCCAAAGTAATCAGCTCTTTTACCTGTAGAAAAAAAATGCAAATTCCCCCCCAACATTACAACCCACCACCCACATACCCCTACTCTAAAACCCACCCAATACCCCCTTAAAAAAACCTAACACTACCCCATTGAAGATCACCCTACCTTGAGCCGTCTTCACCCATCCGGGCACAAGTGGTCATCCGATCTGGCCAGATGTCTTCATCTGATGGGGCAGAAGAGGACATCCAGACCGGCAGAAGTCTTCATCCTATCCGGGCAGAAGAGGACATAGGACATTCGGACCTGGAGAAGGCTTCATCCAAGCGGCATCTTCTATCTTCTTCCATCCGACGAGGAGCGACTCCATCTTGAAGACATCCGGCACGGAGCATCCTTCCAGCATGACGGACTAACGATGAATGACGGTTCCTTTAAATGACGTCATCCAATATGGTGTCCCTCGAATTCCAGAAAATCCGATTGGTTGATATAATCAGCCAATCGGATTGAAGTTCAATCCGATTGGCTGATTGGATCAGCCAATAGAATTGACCTCGCATTCTATTGGCTGATCCAAATCGGATTTTTCCTACCTTTATTCTGATTGGCTGATAGAATCCTATCAGCCAATCGGAATTTGAGGGATGCCATCTTGGATGACATCATTTAAAGGAACCGTCATTCGTCGTTAGTCCGTCGTGCTGGAAGGATGCTCCGCTCCGGATGTCTTCAAGATGGAGTCGCTCCTCGTCGGATGGAAGAAGATAGAAGATTCCGCTTGGATGAAGCCTTCTCTCGGCCTGGATGTCCTCTTCTGCCAGGATAGGATGAAGACTTCTGACGGTCTGGATGTCCTCTTCTGCCCCATCGGATGAAGACTTCTGGCCAGATCGGATGACCACTTGTGTCCGGCTGGGTGAAGACGGCTCAAGGTAGGGTGATCTTCAATGGGGTAGTGTTAGGTTTTTTTAAGGGGGTATTGGGTGGGTTTTAGAGTAGGGGTGTGTGGGTGGTGGGTTTTAATGTTGGGGGGTATTGTAATTTTTTTTCTACAGGTAAAAGAGCTGATTACTTTTGGGCAATGCCCCGCAAAAGGTCCTTTTAAGGGCTATTTGTAATTTAGTATAGGGTAAGGCATTTTATTATTTTGGGGGCCTTTTTATTTTATTAGGGGGCTTAGATTAGGTGTAATTAGTTACTTCTTGTAATTTTTTTTCTGTAATTTAGTTTATTGAATTGAATTGTAATTAATTGTAGGTAGTTTAGTTAATTTATTTAATGATAGTGTAGTGTTAGATGTAATTGTAATTTAGGTTAGAATTTATTTTACAGGCAATTTTGTATTTATTTTAGGTAGTATTTTAGGTAGTTATTAAATAGTTAATAACTATTTAATAACTATTGTACCTAGTTAAAATAAATACAAAGTTGCCTGTGAAATAAATATAAATCCTAAGCTAGCTACAATGTAACTATTAGTTATATTGTAGCTATCTTAGGGTTTATTTTATTGGTAAGTATTTAGTTTTAAATAGGAATAATTTATTTTATTTTGTTAAATTTATTTCATTTAATTTAAATTATATTTAAGTTAGGGGGTTAGGGTTAGGTTTAGACTTAGGTTTAGGGGTTAATACCTTTAATATAGTAGCAGCGATGTTGGGGGTGGCAGATTAGGGGTTAATAAATGTAAGTAGGTGTCGGCGATGTTAGGACAGGCAGATTAGGGGTTAATAAAATTTAACTAGTGTTTGCGAGGCGGGAGTGCAGTGGTTTAGGGGTTAATACATTTATTAAAGTGGCGGCGATGTCCGGTCGGCAGATTAGGGGTTAATAATTGTAGGTAGGTGGCGGCGACATTGGGGGCGGAAGATTAGGGGTTAATAAATATAATGTAGGTGTCAACGATGTTACAGGCAGCAGATTAGGGGTTCATAGGTATAATGTAGGTGGCGGCGATGTCCGGTCGGCAGATTAGGGGTTAAAATATTTTATTATAGTGTTTGTGATGTGGGGGGGCCTCGGTTTAGGGGTTAATAGGTAGTTTATGGGTGTTAGTGTACTTTTTAGCACTTTAGTTAAGAGTTTTATGCTACGGCATTGTAGTGTAAAACTCTTAACTACTGACTCTTAAATGCGGTACCAGGCTTGACAGGAGAGGGTGTACTGCTCACTTTTGGTCAGACTCATAATACCGGCGCTATGCAAGTCCCATTGAAAATATAGGATACGCAATTGATGTAAGTGGATTTGCGGTATTTCCAAGTCTGGCCAAAAAAGTGAGCGGTACACCTGTACCTTCAAGACTCGTAATACCAGCGAGCGCTAAAAAGCAGCATTGGGACCGTCCACCGCTGCTTTTTTTTTTTATTACATTTTTATTTTGTTCAAGAAGCAGGTTCAAGTATACATCCAACAGGAACAACAAATAACAATACAAGAATAGAATACGTCATACTGTACATATATGAAAACAAGTTAAATAACCATAACTAGAATAAGTGCTAAACTTGGCACTGGTACAGTATTAAATAAAGTAACCCTTAAGTCATTTCCTATCTTCTTGCCTATGTCTAGAATACAGGGTAGGGTATTTGGAAAGGGAGAAGAAAACAGGAAGAAGAAAAAAAAAATGGGGGGGGAGTAGAGCTCATATGGCGCTACTAGTATTCTAAGTCCAGTAGGGCAGGTCTCGATATGTAGGAACTAGGCGTCTTAGTGGAAATCTATTTCATCTCAAGGGCAGCAAATAAAGGTCTAGATCAGTCCGGGTATTTCTTGATCTAGGGGGACCAGATCTCTTAGTAAAAGTCAACTTTGTCTAAAATTCTATGAGAGTATAGTTCCATCCATTTGATGTAATGAACCGCAGTAAGAACTTGAGATATGGGGGGGTCTTTATGTTTCCACATTCTAGCAATCATTAATTTTGTCTCCATAAGAAGATATATTACTAGGGCTTCCCTGGGTTGTGTCAAACTCAGTAGGTGTATGTGTAGTAGAGATATCTCTGGTTTATATGGGAGGGTAATATTCAATGAGTGAAAGATTCTGAAAAGGTTCCGCCAGAGTGGTTGGATCTTGGGGCAGGACCACCAAACGTGTAGGTGGGTCCCCAACTGCCCGCATTCTCTCCAACAAAGTGGAGATTGGGTGCCATAAATCCTGTGTAGGGTAGAGGGTGTTAAATGCCATCTAACCAGAATTTAATATTGTAGCTCCCAGAGAGTAGCGCAGTGTAGGAGTTTTTTAGTCATAGTGATACGTAAATGCCACGTGTCAGTGTCGGCAGTGAAGCCTATCTCTCTTTCCCATGCTCTATGTTGAGCTATTTTATGAAGAGTAGTGTGTTCGAGAAAGAGATTGTACTGAAAAGACAGGGCATGTGTGAGGCCACCTAGATCCATACAGTCTCCCATTTTGAAGGTGATCTAAGGTTGTTTCCCGGATATCCCCATGATTTCAACCACATGCGAAGACGAAAGGCTTAAAAAGTATAGAGAGGAAGGGATATTAAATTTTGCACAGAACAGCGTATGTGTGAGCCACTGGTTTTGATCATAAGGGTCCATAGCCAAGCTGGGGGCGAGAGGTCGCCAAGACGAGAGATGTGAATCTGGGAGACCAAATAGCACTCCACTCATGGTGAGTACCAGGGAGGGATGTGGAGCCAGATCTGGATTATGTCTTGTCTGACTCCAAAACTGGAGGGCGTCTGCAATAATTGGAGGTAAGTTAGGTATTTTTTCCCTGTAGTGGGGGGGAATCCATAAGAGGTCAGATAGGACAAGTCCCGATGGGAGGGCCGAGAGCTCTGTATCAAACCACCTGGGTTGATCATCTATGAGGCTCCAAGAAAAGAGATGAGACAGTCTAGCGGCTGTATAATACAGAATGATGTTGTTATGGGCTAATCCCCCATGTGCCATCGGCCTCTGCAAGGTGGTCCTGGATGTTCTGGGTCTGTTACCTTTCCATACGTAAGCTGTAATGAGACTTTGTAATTTATTTAGGAGAGGTCGGGGGATGTTGTATGGGATACATCTGAACAAGTAAGTAACTTTGGGTATGAAGGACATCTTTATCACAGCTATTCTCCCTGTCCATGAGATCTCACGGTACTCCCATGAGGACAGAAGGTTCTGAAATTCTGATAACCTGTCTGTGAAGTTTCTCGTGATAGTGGTTTCCGGATCAGGGCTTAAGAACGTCCCTAAGATCTTAATGGCACGTGGGTTCCATTGGAAATGATATGTGTGTTTTAAGTAAGTCAATTCTTGAGAAGAGATATTTATATATAGTGCTTCTGTTTTATTTATGTTTAGTTTGTAATAGCAAAGTTGTCCGAAGCGTCTAAGCAAGTCAAATACTGTAGGTAGCGAAATAGATAGGGAAGTGAGAAACAGAGTAATATCATCCGCATAGAGGGAAATACTATGGGAAGAAATTGCTAATTGTAATCAAATAATTTGTGGATTCAGCCTAATCACCTGCGTTAGGGGCTCAATCGCTAAATCAAAAAGGAGGGGCGAAAGTGGGCAGCCCTCCCTTGTACCATTGGTTATGTGAAAGGGGTCTGATCTAAAGCCAACTCCCTTTACCCTAACTGAGGGAGATGAGTAAAGAGCTTGTACAGCCCGAATAAAGGTGTCTGGAATATTAAAAGCTTGCATCGTGATACAGAGGTTTTCCCATCTCACCCTGTTGAAGGCTTTCTCGGCATCTAGGGACAGGGCGAGAGATGGGACCCCCCTATTTGCTATGATCGACAGGACATCTAGAATCCTTCTAGTGGCATCTGGACCCTCCCTCTGCGGGACAAATCCCACTTGGTCCGAGTGGACCAATGAAGTGATAACTTTTGGAAGTCTTTTGGCAAGAATTTTCGCATATAGCTTTGTATCAATATTAAGAAGAGATATAGGGCGATAGCTACTGCAAAGTTCAGAAAGTTTTCCTGGCTTTAGAATAGTGGTGATTGTTGCTTCCAGAAATTCTCCGGTAAAGGAGCCTTTTTTCATTACCTCTCTGAATAATTTACATAAGGTTGGAGCAATTAGAGGTTGGAAGGTCTTATAGAAGTGGGCTGTGAAGCCATCTGGACCGGGGGATTTGCCCAATTTCATGTCTTTAATTACAAGTTGGACTTCCTCGAGTGTTATGGGATCGGTTAGCGCCGAAAAATGGTCTGGAGAGAGAGGGGGCAATTGTAAAGATTCTAAAAAGAGTCTGATGTCCATTGGATTAGACGGAGGGTAATCTAATTCCTCCTCAATATTATATAGGGCATGATAATAGGATTTGAAAGCGTCTCCAATCCCCCTCAGTGAACTAATTGGTGTGCCAGTTGCATTCTTAATTAGACATGATTCTGGCTTGTGCCGTACGATGTCTAAGTTTGGCCGATAAGATTGTGGAAGCTTTATTGCTATAATGATAGAAATTTCTTTTAAACTTCTCTAACATTTGATGAGTTCTGTGCAATTCCAACTCCCGAATTTGTTTAGTGATGATTGTGATGTTATGTGCTGTGGTGCTAGAATAAGAAGCGGAGAGTGATAACCTGAGTGTTTGTAACTGTGCTGAGAGAGTAGATAATGAGATCCCTCTTTGCTTGCGGGTCTCAGCTTCTAGAGCAATGAAGTGGCTTCTCAAAACAGATTTGAGAGTAGCCCAAGGAACCTCTGTTGTGAGCTGTGGTGTGTCATTTATAGAGAAAAACTCTAAAATTTTCTCCTGGATCCCTATTTTGAGAATGGGGTCTGTAACCATATAATTTCTCAGCTGCCACGCAGGGGGAGAAGTGTGGGTTAAATGTGGACCAAGAGTCAGGGTAACAACGTCGTGATCAGACCATGCTATGGATGGAATTCTTATGTTAGAAATATTGTCTAGGGATCAGGCGCTGACAAAGAAATAATCAATACGAGTAAAAGATTTGTGTGAAGAGGAATAGAAAGTGTATTCCTTATCTAGTGGATGCAATGACCTCCAACAGTCGTATAAGTCATATTAGAGAATTAAGTTTTGGAAGGCTTTGGATAGGGGGTGTATTGCTCTCTCAGAGGTAGAGATCTTAGGTCCTGTCCTATTGAGGGTATAATCCCAGATCAGATTAAAATCTCCCCCTAATATAAATTCCCCTTGTTTCACTGCCGACACCGATCTTAGGAGTTTTGTTAGAAATCTAATTTGTTTAGTGTTGGGTGCATAAATATTTACCAGTGTTAGTACGTGGTTATTTATTTTGCAGACCTGAATGATATAACGAGCTTGAGGGTCTAATTCTAAGTATATGGGTTCAAATTTAATGTTGTTACTAATATATATGGCTACCCCTCTGGACTTTGACTGAAAGGAAGCTCTCAAGACTATCGGGTACCCCCTTGAGGTATATGTAGTACCTTGGTTTGTTGTCCAGTGTGTTTCTTGAATGAACCCTATGTCAGTGTTGGTTTTTCATAGTAAAGTCGTCAGTAAACTGCGTTTCGAAGGTGAGTTGAGACCCTGGGTATTCCGGGTGAGGAGACGAAGACTGTCCATACTGCTGTGCTGGGGAGAGAAAAGAAAGAAGAAAAAAAAAGGACGGGAGGCCTCAAAAGGGGGAGGGAGGGGAGGGGAGGGGACAGGGCCAAGTGTGATTAGCGTAGGTATACTAAAAGGGAGGGAAAGTGAAGAGTGGATTTATATTATAAGGTATGACCTCTAAGGTAAAAGTAACAGATTAGATTTGTGTAGGAATCTAAGTTTGAGCAGGGTCTAGCTGCATTAGAAGAGAGAATTTTTTTTATTCAAGGATCATATAAAACAAAAGATAATAAAACTTTGGTTAGGATACAGCAGACAGTAGCTGCTTGAGTAAATGGGAGGGGAGGAGGCGGAGGAAAGACTATATTTACCTCCTACAGCTGTAGAGGAATAAAATGAGAGAGTAGAAGTGTGTATGTATGCGAGGTGGCAATTATAATATTAAACGGTATCTGGTAGAGATCTTGGTAATATGTGGACTATGATAGGGTCGCGTGTAGATAAATAAGTGAATAGAGAGATAGGGGGAAATAGGGGGGTGGAGCCCCCAGACATATGATGATAAAGTGTATGAGCAAGGAGGAGGGCAGGAGAAGAAAGGAGCTTCAGCAGGAGGGAGGCCAGGTAGGAAGGGGATGTGAGGCGTCAAACTGTAACATTCTAAGGAACCACCGCTGCTTTTTAAACCTAACGCAAGACTCGTAATCTAGCCATTAGTTTCTCTGTGTTAAGTACGTTTCTCTGTTTACGTATAGAGTTAGCGAACCAATGGAGTTCTTAAATTGTTTGTTGTGTAAGTCGTGCAGTTTAAAACTTAAACTGTTTTTATTTAAGCTTGCTTTTAACTTTAAACTGATTTTTTTCCCCAACCTTCTTGCGTATGTGTAATTAGGGGAGGGATTTGTTTCACCTGTGTGGCCCTATTCTATAAATGTTGTTCATTATATCTGTGAGCCTTGCTCTTTTAGGGCTTGCTGCATTAGTTTCTCTGTGTTAAGTAAGTTTCTCTGTTTAAGTATAGAGTCAGAATACCAAGGGCGTTAGAGAAAAGAAGGGATTGGAGTAACCATACTAGAATATAAATCTTTTTTATATTTTTAAGATAAACCATTTATGTAAGAATGTGTGAGAATCTCATTTAGTGTACAGCTTGCCACATGTTTGCTTTACTGGATCAGCCACTTCAGGGATCATATGTCTGTGTCATATGTGAACATATTGTCTCTTTAGAAACTTGTATTAGGGTTCTGGAGAAACGAATTGCAACACTGTGTGATATTCAGAAACTTGAAAGGGAAATAGAAATGACTGTGCAGGTTGTTCATGGTTCTAGCAATGGGAATGGAGAGGATTCAGATTGTGAGACTCCAGTAAGTAGCTGGGTCACAGTAGAAAGGGGAAGTAAAAGTAAGTGGAGGAGACAGGCCAGTTCTGAGCTGGTACAACACAACAGATTTGCCAGATTGAGTGAAGATGATGGGGATATCAGTTCAAGGGTGGCAATGTCAGAGAGGGCTGTTCTGCCTAGTATAGTGAACAGTCTTTCAGTCATGGAAGAGGAGTATACTATAGTGAGCAGTCATTCAGTCATGGAAGCAGGGCATACTATAGGTAACAGCCCTTCAGTCATTGAAGAGGGGCATACAAGTCTGGGCCTGAGGCAGATTTTTGGAGACTCTATTATTAGGAAGGTTAATAGGCTAATTTGTCATCCAGACCCCTTAAATAGAACAGTTTGCTCTCTTCCATGAGCTTGTGTTAGGCATATTGGGGAGCATATTGACAGATTGTTAGAGAGATCTGGGTCTGATCCTGCAGTCATGAGACATATTGGCACTAATGAATGAATCAGCAAGAGAGGGAGTGTCCTTAAAAATGTCTTCAGGGAGTTAAGTTGTAAGGTTACAGCAAGGATCTTCATGGTAATATTTTCAGAGATATTGTCAGTGCCATGTGCTAACCCAGAAAATCAGAAGGAGCTAAGGTCAGTTAATTCCTGGTTAAAAACATGGTGTAAAAATGAGAGGTTTGACATTTTAGAGCACTGGGCTGACTTTTCACTAGGGTCTTGATTGCACCTGAATTATATGTGTGCAGATGTGTTGGGGGAGAAGATGGTAGCATGCTTAGAGAATCTTCTAAACTAGTCAAAGTGGGGGAGGTTCAGTCTAAGCATAATAGAACAGACATGTCAGTCTGTGAATATGTACAACTATACAGAGAATATCTCAAAGAAGGGATGACAGAAGAGTAAAAATGTGAAAAAGTTTGGAGGAAAGTGCACCAAGTAGCAGCAGAAAGCACATAAAAATGTAATGTATGACAGCAAATGCAAGAAATGGGGGAGCTGGAGCTCTTAGTTGCAGAATAGGTCTATGAAAGGATCAGTATAACTGAAACTTGGTTTGGATGATTTACATGAGGGTTATACTTTATTTAGGAGGGACAGGAGTAATACAAGGGGTGGAGGACTTTGCATGTATATTAAACCTGACCTTCAATCTACAATAAGGGAAGATATTTATGATAATACAGGTGTGTAGAGACCCTGTGGGTTGAAATAAGGAATAGGGAACAAAATACTAAAAAAAATATTACTAGGAACAACAACTGCAAGCCCCCCAACATTAGTGACATGGAGGAAACCTAACTACTAATGCAAGAAAGAAAGGCTGCTAATAATAACAGTCCTGTAATTATGGGAGATTTTAACTACCCCAAAATAAACTGGGACAATAAAACTAGTAACACATCTAAAAGAGATAGATGTTTAAATGTTCTCAGGGATAACTTCTTGTCACCATTAATAAAGGAACCAAATAGGAATAAAGCTATATTGGATTAAGTGCTATCAAATGATACAGATATAATATCAAACATAGAATTCATAGAACATGTGGGTAACAGTAATCATAACAGGGGCACATTTGAAATGCTTCCATAAGCAGTGTTTTAAGGGTTCAACTAAGACTTTTAATTTTAAGAAAGCAACATTTGTTAAATAACATAAATTGGGACAAAGTATTCTTTAAAAAAATACAGAGGATAAATAGATAACATTTAAATCTTTGTTAAATAAATATACATATCAACACAAACCACATTGTTATAAAAGTAAAAGAAATAAATTCAAGCCAATGTGGTTACATAAAAATGTAAGAGAAATTAGGAAAAAATCTAGGGCATTAAAATTATTCAAAGAAAAGAGTACAGACTCAACATACCAAATATATAAGGAATGTAACAAAGCATGCAAAAAGCAATCAAATTAGCCACATAAAAATGTAAGAGAAATTAGGAAAAAATCTAGGGCATTTAAATTATTTGAAGAAAATAGTACAGACTCAAACGCTAAAATGTTTTTTTAAGTATGCAAATGGAAAAAAATCTAAGTAGCACAATATAGGTACATTAAAATGTGTGAAGGGTAGCATGATTAACAGCGAAAGGGAGAAGACGGAGGTACTAAACCAGTTCATTTCTTATATATACACAAGAGAGGAACTGATGGGAGATATGTGGAAACAAACTAGCCCATATCATTAACTGACTTATCTCTAGAGGATATCAGGGGGAAAAATGGAAAATATTAAGGTAAATAAAACTCCAGGCCCAGATGGAATACACTCAAGGGTGGTTTTCAGGAACTTAGCACTGTTATATACAAAACTCTTTTGATTTTTTAAGACTCATTATCCTCAGGCATAGTACCCCAGGACTGATGTAAAGCTGATGTGGTGCCACTCTTTTAAAAGGGAAGCAGGGCTGACCCAGAGAGCAGAGGTGCTTGGCCATAAGAAGCGGTAGGCACATGGCCCGGGGCTGTGCACTGACAGACTTGGAACATAGTCAGAGAGCAGAATTTTCATACGGCTAGATTTAGAGTTTTGTCGGTAACGACCCGAAAAGCTAACGCTGGCTTTTTTCTGGCCGCACCATAAAAATAACTCTGGTATTGAGAGTCCACATAAAGGCTGCGTTAGGCTCCAAAAAAGGAGCGTAGAGCATATTTAACGCAACTTCAACTCTGGATACCAAAGTTGCTTACGCAAGCGGCCAGCCTCAAAAACGTGCTCGTGCACGATTCCCCCATAGGAAACAATGGGGCTGTTTGAGCTGAAAAAAAACCTAACACCTGCAAAAAAGCCGCGTTCAGCTCCTAACGCAGCACCATTGTTTCCTATGGGGAAACACTTCCTACGTCTGCACCTAACACTCTAACATGTACCCCGAGTCTAAACACCCCTAACCTTACACTTATTAACCCCTTATCTGCTGCCCCCGCTATCGCTGACCCCTGCATATTATTATTAACCCCTAATCTGCCGCTTCGTAAACCGCCGCTACTTACATTATCCCTATGTACCCCTAATCTGCTGCCCTAACATCGGCGACCCCTATATTATATTTATTAACCCCTAATCTGCCCCCCACAACGTCGCCTCCACCTGCCTACACTTATTAACCCCTAATCTGCTGAGCGGACCACACCGCTATTATTATAAAGTTATTAACCCCTAATCCGCCTGACTAACCCTATAATAAATAGTATTAACCCCTAATCTGCCCTCCCTAACATCGACGACACCTAACTTCAATTATTAACCCCTAATCTGCCGACTTGAGCTCACCGCTATTCTAATAAATGTATTAACCCCTAAAGCTAAGTCTAACCCTAACACTAACACCCCCCTAAATTAAATATAATTTTAATCTAATGAAATTAATTAACTCTTATTAAATAAATTATTCCTATTTAAAGCTAAATACTTACCTGTAAAATAAATCCTAATATAGCTACAATATAAATTATAATTATATTATAGCTATTTTAGGATTAATATTTATTTTACAGGTAACTTTGTATTTATTTTAACCAGGTACAATAGCTATTAAATAGTTAAGAACTATTTAATAGCTAAAATAGTTAAAATAATAACAAATTTACCTGTAAAATAAATCCTAACCTAAGTTACAATTAAACCTAACACTACACTATCAATAAATTAATTAAATAAAATACCTACAAATAACTACAATGAAATAAACTAACTAAAGTACAAAAAATAAAAAAGAACTAAGTTACAAAAAATAAAAAAATATTTACAAACATAAGAAAAATATTACAACAATTTTAAACTAATTACACCTACTCTAAGCTCCCTAATAAAATAACAAAGCCCCCCAAAATAAAAAAATGCCCTACCCTATTCTAGATTACTAAAGTTCAAAGCTCTTTTACCTTACCAGCCCTGAACAGGGCCCTTTGCGGGGCATGCCCCAAGAAGTTCAGCTCTCTTGCCTGTAAAAAAAAACATACAATACCCCCCCCCACAACATTACAACCCACCACCCACATACCCCTAATCTAACAAAAAACCCCCTTAAATAAACCTAACACTACCTTGTCTTCACCTCACCGGGTTCAGCGATCGGTCCAGAAGAGGGTCCGAAGTCTTGATCCAAGCGGAGCAAGAAGAGGTCCTCCATCCGGTAGAAGTCTTCATCCAAGCGGGGCAGAAGAGGTCTTCCATCCGATTGAAGTTTTCATCCAAGCGGGATCTTCTATCGTCATCCATCCGGAGCGGAGCGGCAGGATCCTGAAGACCTCCGACGCGGAACATCCATCCTGGCCGACGACTGAACGACGAATGACGGTTCCTTTAAATGACGTCATCCAAGATGGCGTCCCTCGAATTCCGATTGGCTGATAGGATTCTATCAGCCAATCGGAATTAAGGTAGGAATATTCTGATTGGCTGATGGAATCAGCCAATCAGAATCAAGTTCAATCCGATTGGCTGATCCAGTTAGTTTATTTCATTGTAGTTATTTGTAGGTATTTTATTTAATTAATTTATTGATAGTGTAGTGTTAGGTTTAATTGTAACTTAGGTTAGGATTTATTTTACAGGTAAATTTGTAATTATTTTAACTATTTTAGCTATTAAATAGTTCTTAACTATTTAATAGCTATTGTACCTGGTTAAAATAAATACAAAGTTACCTGTAAAATAAATATTAATCCTAAAATAGCTATAATATAATTATAATTTATATTGTAGCTATATTAGGATTTATTTTACAGGTAAGTATTTAGCTTTAAATAGGAATAATTTATTTAATAAGAGTTAATTAATTTCGTTAGATTAAAATTATATTTAACTTAGGGGGGTGTTAGTGTTAGGGTTAGACTTAGCTTTAGGGGTTAATACATTTATTAGAATAGCGGTGAGCTCAAGTCGGCAGATTAGGGGTTAATAATTGAAGTTAGGTGTCGGCGATGTTAGGGAGGGCAGATTAGGGGTTAATACTATTTATTATAGGATTAGGGGTTAATAACTTTATAATAATAGCGGTGCGGTCCGCTCGGCAGATTAGGGGTTAATAAGTGTAGGCAGGTGGAGGCGACGTTGAGGGGGGCAGATTAGGGGTTAATAAATATAATATAGGGGTCGGCGGTGTTAGGGGCAGCAGATTAGGGGTACATAGCTATAATGTAGGTGGCGGCGCTTTGCGGTCGGCAGATTAGGGGTTAATTATTGTAGGTAGCTGGCTGCGACGTTGTGGGGGGTAGGTTAGGGGTTAATAAATATAATATAGGGGTCGGCGGTGTTAGGGGCAGCAGATTAGGGGTACATAAGTATAACGTAGGTGGCGGTCGGCAGATTAGGGGTTAAAAAATTTAATCGAGTGGCGGCGATGTGGGGGGGGCCTCGGTTTAGGGATACATAGGTAGTTTATGGGTGTTAGTGTACTTTAGAGTACAGTAGTTAAGAGCTTTATGAACCGGCGTTAGCCCAGAAAGCTCTTAACTACTGACTTTTTTCTGCGGCTGGAGTTTTGTCGTTAGATTTCTAACGCTCACTTCAGCCACGACTCTAAATACCAGAGTTATAAAAATCCCATTGAAAAGATAGGATACGCAATTGACGTAAGGGGATCTGCGGTATGAAAAAGTCGCGGCTGAAAAGTGAGCGTTAGACCCTTTTTTGAGTGACTCCAAATACCGGAGGTAGCCTAAAACTAGCTTTAGGAGCCTCTAACGCTGGTTTTCACGGCTACCGCCAAACTCCAAATCTAGGCCATAGTTTGCTCGCCTAAACCTTTTATTTAGTGATTTATTTTTAGAGTGCTCTGTTTATCTTTCATTTGATGCTCTGCTGAGCCAGGGAGCAGCTCTAGGCATGAGATTTATAATGAATGCAGTGCAGTTTACATATTATGTATGTGTGTGTGTCTGAGTGTTTTTGTGTGTGTGTGTGTGTCTAAGTGTTTGTGTGTGTGTCTGAGTGTTTTTGTGTTTGTGTGTGTGCCTGAGTGTTTTTGTGTGTGTGTGTGTGTCTAAGTTTTTGTGTGTATGCCTGAGTGTTTTTGTGTGTGTGCCTGAGTGTTTTTGTGTGTGTGTGTGTGTGTGTGTCTAAGTGTTTGTGTGTGTGTCTGAGTGTTTTTGTGTTTGTGTGTGTGCCTGAGTGTTTTTGTGTGTGTGTGTGTGTCTAAGTTTTTGTGTGTATGCCTGAGTGTTTTTGTGTGTGTGTGTGTGCGTGTCTGAGTGCTTTTGTGTGTGTGTGTCTGAGTGTTTCTGTGTGTGTGCCTGAGTGTTTTTGTGTGTGTGTGTGTGTGTGTGTATCTGAGTGCTTTTGTGTGTGTGTCTGAGTGTTTCTATGTGTGTGCCTGAGTGTTTTTTTGTGTGTGTTTGTCTAAGTGTTTGTGTGTGTGCCTGAGTGTTTTGTGTGTGTGTGTGTGTCTAAGTGTTTGTGTGTGTGCCTGAGTGTTTTTGTGTGTGTGTGTGTGTCTAAGTGTTTGTGTGTGTGTCTGAGTGTTTTGTGTTTGTGTGTGTGCCTGAGTGTTTTTGTGTGTGTGTGTGTCTAAGTTTTTGTGTGTGTGTCTGAGTGTTTTTGTGTTTGTGTGTGTGTCTGAGTGCTTTTGTGTGTGTGTGTCTGAGTGTTTCTGTGTGTGTGCCTGAGTGTTTTTGTGTGTGTGTATCTGAGTGCTTTTGTGTGTGTGTCTGAGTGTTTCTATGTGTGTGCCTGAGTGTTTTTTTGCGTGTGTTTGTCTAAGTGTTTGTGTGTGTGCCTGAGTGTTTTGTGTGTGTGTGTCTAAGTGTTTGTGTGTGTGCTTGAGTGTTTTTGTGTGTGTGTGTCTAAGTGTTTGTGTGTGTGCCTGAGTGTTTTTGTGTGTGTCTAAGTGTTTTATGTGTGTGCCTGAGTGTTTTTGTTTGTGTGTCAGAGTGTTTTTGTGTGTGTCTCAGTGTGTTTCTAAGTGTGTCTGAGTGTGTCGGAGTGTTTGTATGTGTGTGTGTCTGTGTTTTTGTGATTGTGTGTGTCTGTGCCCGAGTGTTTTTGTGTGTGTGTGTCTGAGTGCTTTTGTGTGTGTGTGTGTCTGAGTGTTTCTGTGTGTGTGCCTAAGTGTTTTTGTGTGTGTGTGTGTGTATCTGAGTGCTTTTGTGTGTGTGCCTGAGTGTTTTTTGTGTGTGTGTGTCTAAGTGTTTGTGTGTGTGCCTGAGTGTTTTTGTGTGTGTGTGTGTCTAAGTGTTTGTGTGTGTGCCTGAGTGTTTTTGTGTGTGTGTCTAAGTGTTTGTGTGTGTGCCTGAGTGTTTTTGTTTGTGTATCAGAGTGTTTTTGTGTGTGTCTGAGTGTGTTTCTAAGTGAGTCTGAGTGTGTCAGAGTGTTTGTATGTGTGTGTGCCTGTGTTTTTGTGTTAGTGTGTGTCTGCTTTCGGGGGGGGGTGACACCATATGTTACCGCACCGGGTGACACCAACCCTATTGTGACGCCACTGGCAGAATGAACTTGCTTTACATGGGGAGCTACAAAAAGTTAATAATGAATGCAGTGCAGTTTACATATTTTGTATGTGTGTGTGTCTGAGTGTTTTTGTGTGTGTGTGTGTGTGTCTGAGTGATTTTCTGTGTGTGTCTGAGTGTTTCTGTGTGTGTGCCTGAGTGTTTTTGTGTTGTGTGTGTGTGTGTCTAAGTGTTTGTGTGTTTGCCTGAGTGTTTTTGTGTGTGTGTGTGTGCCTGAGTGTTTTTTTCTGTGTGTGTGCCTGAGTGGTTTTTTTTGTGTGTGTGTGTGTGTGTGTGTCTAAGTGTTTGTGTGTGTGCCTGAGTGTTTTTGTGTGTGTGTGTGTGTCTAAGTGTTTGTGTGTGTGCCTGAGTGTTTTTGTTTGTGTGTCAGAGTGTTTTTGTGTGTGTCTGAGTGTGTTTCTAAGTGTGTCTGAGTGTGTCGGAGTGTTTGTATGTGTGTGTGCCTGTGTTTTTGTGTTAGTGTGTGTCTGCTTTCTGGGGGGGGTGACACCATATGTTACCGCACCGGGTGACACCAACCCTAGTGATGCCACTGGCAGAATGAACTTGCTTTACAAGGGGAGCTACAAAAAGTTAATAATGAATGCAGTACAGTGCTTTCTGGGGGGGATGACACCATATGTTACCGCACCGGGTGACACCAACCCTAGTGACGCCACTGGCAGAATGAACTTGCTTTACAAGGGGAGCTACAAAAAGTTGAAGAATGGGCAGGTAAATAGAAAATTAGATTTAATATTGGAAAAGACAAGGTTCTACATTTTGGAAGTAAAAATAAGTAGTCAATTTATTAAATGTATTAAATAAATGGGACTAGACTTTCTGTGTGTGTATATATATATATATATATATATATATATATATATATATATATATTGTATGTGAGCTACTTTATAGAATCCTCATTTTCAGTCAGGCCCAATGGTCTAATTGTAAAAAGTTCTGATGCCAACCTTGCCATCTCATATATTTTAACAATTCTAAATAAGTAACTAGTATTTTTAAAAGGTTAAAGTCCTTTGGACCAATGATTTCTGTGGGGGTTTTTATGGTGTGTGAGCCCCTTTATAGAATCAATGGGTTTTCAGCCCAGGGTAGATTTTATGTAAATCAAACTGATTGAAATTATTAAATTATGATTTTAATCACTAGTCAGTAAGACACATTTAAATCAATTTAAATCATGGTTTTCATTTTTAAAATAATAAGTTTTCAGAATTTTTTTAGTTATATCAGACCATTACTGATTTTGTTATATATAATAAAATATGAAAAAACAGAAAAAGGCGCTCCAATGGTGCAGAAGATCACAACAATTGTTGGAAATTGTATCAATACATCACTCAATACATCATACAGAATGATACTCACTAAAGCGGTGCACTATGTGGCAGTGCAAGTCAGGCAGGCTGGATAGATCAGAGCCCACCAGCTGACTCACTCCAGATCATGGATATACCAATGGTTACTGCTAAATAAAATGCAAGGAGGGAGGAGGTAGGGTACTCCAATAGTGCATGAAATCACTACAAAATAGAGAAAAAATCCCAAAGACCCTCCAAAGAATATACTCACAAAGGTGGTGCACTATATTGCAGTGCAAGTCAAACAAGCTGGGTTAATATGAGCCCACCAGCTAGCTAACTTAGGCAAACAGGTACCAGATCCACAGTTAAAATAAAAGTAGAAAAACACTCACAGTTTTAGATAAAAACAAAATAACCTCTATGCATAGAGGGCTATTTATTGAAAAAAAAAATATTTAAAACTTAAATATAATCTGCCCACAGTTAAAATAAAAGTAAAAAAACACAGTTTTAGATAAAAAAACATACATATAGAGATTCTGGAAATTAATGAAATTACTAGAATTATTTCCAGTTTAGGGAAAGATTATGAGTGGAGCGCAAAAGTTTGCACGCAAGCAATATCGGGTTTTAAGCGATCATTTGTGCGCAGGTGAAATTGCGCTGGTATTTCAAGTTGAAAGTAAATGCAATCCCTGGAGCGCAATCACCATTTATACTAGAATGATTACGGTGTCCTCAGAGCTTTGGTTAACTGTTTAGTGAAACAAAAAAATGTCACAAAACACATAAAAAATACATTACAAAGTACACTTACACTCATAATAACACCATCTAATAAAAAATAAATAAATAAAATGATTGCACACAAAAGTAATAAAGGGCTCAAAGACATGAGGTCTCAGGTGATAGTTAAAAAAGACAGGCAAAGGGCTTTAACATTGACATAAAGGGCTCCATGTACTAAGCCGTCAATTCATCCGTCATTTTAGACGCGGCTAAACTCGCCGTTACTCGCCGCGGGCGAAATGGTGTCCGCTGTAGCTATGTACTAATAATCCCACAATAAATAGACACGTCTAGCCCGCCGCGAGCAGTGGCGGAATATTGATAAATTTGACGCCTCGCTCGCCGCGAATAAGCTGATGTACTTAACTTTCAGTTCAATTGTCTGGCCAATTGTTAACACGTGACATGTAAGGTGTCATGAACGTCATAGTAGACGCGGGAATAGAATTTTGCTCCTATAAATGGACAAGTTTTCTAAACAACTGTATTATTGTTCCAAAATTTTTGGAGAGTAATTACAGAGCGCTCGTTTTTGTGATCTTTATTTACTATTTCGATATGGCTTCATCTGGATCTGAAACCGCTTCAAAATCCAAGAATCCTCACTTTTCTCATCAGCAAAACGTCGTTTTGATTGATATGATTATTGACTCTTATGATTATTTGTTTGGATGTCGTGTCAAACAGACAAATTTTTCTAGAAGGAAGCAGATCTGGCAAAGGATCAGCGACGCTGTTAGTGCCCAGGGTCCAGGAAAAAAGGATGTCGATCAGCTGAAGAAGCGTTACAACGACATTAAACGCTTCGCCAAAGCTAAATTGGCCAGAGTGAAAAATTCGGCACGTGCTACCGGAGGTGGACCAGCATATGTGGCAGACCTCAATGACTATGAGCAGAAGCTTGTTCAGCGTCTGGGACCAGAGATCATCACTGGCATAACCGATGATTGTGACAGTGATTTAAGAGGTAAATGTACAACATAGTTGACGTAAATGTTCTTTTTAAAGTTATGATAGGTTATTGTCTCCAATATATATTTCTTTAAAATAACATTATCTGACTTCTTACGCTTCAGTATCCTATATGCCATCTAGGCCCCGAATACTGTAATCATTTATGTCGCATATATGTATAAGGGATTGTACAAGCCATTTAGGCCCGAAATACTGTAATAATTTATCTTGCATATATGTATAAGGGATTGTACAAGCCATTTAGGCCCCAAATACTGTAATCATTTATGTCGCATATATGTATAAGGGATTGTACAATAATAGTATTGTTATACTGCCTTTTTTTTTAATGGTCTAACGGAACTAAAGATTTGTTGATTATTAATATAGTGATCCCTAAAGATAACACCCATGTGTTTATTTTCAAACCAGTATTGCATAGAAACCATAAAAAGATAATGACAATAGAAATAATGTAATTTGAAAACTATTAAAATAATATTGTATGTCCGACATTAATCATGAGACTAACCCCAGATCACATGCCTTCTTAAATTTCTGATCTATTGACTTCCATGTTGCGTTATTTGACTATAGAATATTATTGTTAACATCTTTCCAAATTGTTCTCCGCTTTATAAACATACTTTTTTCAGATATAGCTATGCACATAGTTGACGCAGTCACATGAACCATCTATGTGCATCAACCAATGATCATTTACTGTGCCTGTATAGATTTGCTTTTCCTCAAAGTATAAAAATCCAATGAATGCAAAAAAACATAATACATTTAAATATTTTTGAAAAAGCATTTTCTTATGCAATTTGTAAAGGTAATTATATTTTTTCATGTCCCTTTAAAGGGCCACTAAACCCAAAATCTTTTATTAATGATTCGGATAGAGAATTGAAATTTAAACAACATATTACTTCCATTATTTCTTTGGCTTCATTTTCTAGATATTCTTAGTTGAAGAAAAATAAATACACATGTTGAGCCAATCACACGAGGCTTCTTTATGCATCAATCAAATGCTTTTCAACAAAGAATATCAAGAGAATAAAACAAATTAGATAATATAAGTAAATTATAAAGATGTTTATAACTGCATTCTCTTTCCAAATCATAAAAAAGGTGGTTGGCATGTCCCTTTAATGATTGAGCCTGCATTCACTGCTGTAATTATTATTATTAACACTTTTAGCTTTCAGTTTCAACTAGAAATAAAAATAAACCTAATTTTTTTTTTTTTTTTAAGCGATGCCAACAACAGCAGAGCCTGTGAGGAGTAACGAAGTGCCCACTTGTTCTACTTCTTCTTCTGCGGTTTCAAGACCACCCAGTGCAGCTGTTTCCAGACCTTCGGCCAGTTTTACACATGGACAATTAATACGCTCATCATCTAATGTTACACACACAACTTCCTCGGCGGACACACTTCCTGATCTAAGGACCAGCACTCCACAAACTGGTGTTGGTAGATCAACTGGTAAGTACTTTACAAATGAATAATTTCAATGTTGTGTGTTTTATCTCTTTTATCTCTCAATTTTTTTTTTTATTTTTTTTTTAAATGTCAAATGTCATTATTGACATATTCTATTTCGAGATCTTTTACAGATGGAATGTAATTTGAAGTTCAAATAGCAATGATCATAGATTTTCATGAAAGGGACACTGTACAAATTTTTTTAAATGAGGATTCGTGTAGAGCATGCATGCTATTTTAATCAACTTTCTAATTTTTTTAAAATTTATCATTTTCTTTTTGAGAATTGATCATAGTATTACATAAGAAAGCTGATAGAAATTCCATGCAATATATCTTATTCTCAAAAAGATTATTTTTGCTTCAGTGTCCAGTTAATTGCAAAATACATTTCCATTAATAATTTTGAATATATCGTTACATTGACAAAAAAGCATTTTATTTATTTATTTTTATGTTATTTATTTTTTTATAGGTGATTTGGGACGTCTTTTCCAGGGATTGACTGGACATTCATCTCCATTATTTGATGGTATGTATCATATATGTATATATATATAATATAACTTAAATTGTTGTATGACGGTTGTATCTGCTCTCTCCTTCTATTCTATTTCTGCAAGTGTTTTTATAACATTTTATTTTTATTTACTAACAATTTGTTATGTCTTGATCTAGAAGAAGAAAACTCATCAAGGGAGATCACTATCAATCTCATGCCGATAGTGGAAAATCCCATTCAAGATGAACCACCAGGAGGGCATGATGGAAGTGAGACTCCAGATATTCTTGAAGATTTGGGAGATGCGCAACCGGATGAAATTCACACACCAGAAAACATTGAGGAACCTGTTGAAACACAGGCACCACCAATTGAACTGCAAACAGGTGGTGTAAATATTGACAATACACCGGCAGAAGGACAATTGGGCGATGTTGCATTGAGGGAAATGTTGACACTGGCAAGGCAATACAGAGAGGACCACAGAGAAATGCAAAACATTATTAACACAAATATTGAACGCTGGGCTGCTCTGTCAGAAAAAAATGTGGAAATCGAAAGGCAAAGGAATGAGATAGAGATGCAGAAATTACAGCTGCAAAGAGAGATGTTCCAGTGGCAGAGGCAGATGGATGAAGAGAAAAACCATCAAATTAACAGAGCTTTGAGCATCAGCGAAAGGACATTACAATCTCTGTTGGCTATTGTCAGTGAAAGGGAGGCTACAACAGACCCAAAGAGGCCACGTCTGGAGTGAACATTTTGTATTATTTAGTCACTGTTTATTTTTTTAATCTGTATATTGTTTACTAAGTTATTTTTTGTGTATTTTTAAGGGACACTGTACTCAAATTTTTTCTTTTGTGATTCAGATAGAGCATGCAAATTTGATAATAGGAGTACATTTGAAAGTTGCTTAAAATTGCATGCTCTATCTGAATCACAAAAGATAAAATTTGGATACAGTGTCCCTTTAAGTTTAAAATGTTAGTCACTGTTAATTTTTTTACTCTGTATATTGTTTACTAAGTTATTTTTTGTGTATTTTTAAGGGACACTGTACTCAAATTTTTTCTTTTGTGATTCAGATAGAGCATGCAAATTTGATAATAGGAGTACATTTGAAAGTTGCTTAAAATTGCATGCTCTATCTGAATCACAAAAGATAAAATTTGGATACAGTGTCCCTTTAAGTTTAAAATGTTAGTCACTGTTAATTTTTTTACTCTGTATATTGTTTACTAAGTTATTTTTTGTGTATTTTTAAGGGACACTGTACTCAAATTTTTTCTTTTGTGATTCAGATAGAGCATGCAAATTTGATAATAGGAGTACATTTGAAAGTTGCTTAAAATTGCATGCTCTATCTGAATCACAAAACATAAAATTTGGATACAGTGTCCCTTTAAGTTTAAAATGTTAGTCACTGTTAATTTTTTTACTCTGTATATTGTTTACTAAGTTATTTTTTGTGTATTTTTAAGGGACACTGTACTCAAATTTTTTCTTTTGTGATTCAGATAGAGCATGCAAATTTGATAATAGGAGTACATTTGAAAGTTGCTTAAAATTGCATGCTCTATCTGAATCACAAAAGATAAAATTTGGATACAGTGTCCCTTTAAGTTTAAAATGTTAGTCACTGTTAATTTTTTTTACTCTGTATATTGTTTACTAAGTTATTTTTTGTGTATTTTTAAGGGACACTGTACTCAAATTTTTTCTTTTGTGATTCAGATAGAGCATGCAAATTTGATAATAGGAGTACATTTGAAAGTTGCTTAAAATTGCATGCTCTATCTGAATCACAAAAGATAAAATTTGGATACAGTGTCCCTTTAAGTTTAAAATGTTAGTCACTGTTAATTTTTTTACTCTGTATATTGTTTACTAAGTTATTTTTTGTGTATTTTTAAGGGACACTGTACTCAAATTTTTTCTTTTGTGATTCAGATAGAGCATGCAAATTTGATAATAGGAGTACATTTGAAAGTTGCTTAAAATTGCATGCTCTATCTGAATCACAAAAGATAAAATTTGGATACAGTGTCCCTTTAAGTTTAAAATGTTAGTCACTGTTAATTTTTTTACTCTGTATATTGTTTACTAAGTTATTTTTTGTGTATTTTAAAGGGACACTGTACTCTAATTTTTTCTTTTGTGATTCAGATAGAGCATGCAAATTTGATAATAGGAGTACATTTGAAAGTTGCTTAAAATTGCATGCTCTATCTGAATCACAAAAGATAAAATTTGGATACAGTGTCCCTTTAAGTTTAAAATGTTATTATTTAATAAAGACAAATTTTTTTATGGCCAAAAAAAAACGTTTATTTACATAAATTCAAACTCACTTTTGATTCTTCAACACAAGTTTTTCTCAGTTATTAATCATGACAAAACAAAAAATGAAATCAAATTACATATTTACGGTATAAAAAATCTACTTGCTCCATTAACATTCCCAAAGTTGCCCTAATTTTAGAAATTTTTTGTTTAACATGATCTTCTAGACAACTCTGAGTACTTTTGTCTGCAGTCTCAATAGTTGATGTTGAAGAAAAATCTGTAGAAAAATAAATGAAAAGCAAATTTTAATTCAATTGTCATATACATATTCAATGTATGATAGGGTTTTTCATCACAAATATTACCTCCTGATGTGCTGTTATCTACGTTATCTACTATATTAGCTTCTACACTTATGTCCACTCCTTTAAAGCTTTCATCTGAGCCAACTCCTATTTGAAATATACAATATATGTATTAGTTAAAACTTGTATTTTCTTAGATTTAAGATTACTGAGTATGAAACATACCTTTATCTACCATCATTGTTGGTAAAACTTCTATCCTTGGTTGAGTATCATCTGAAGTCAATGCTTCAAATATTGTCACACTATCAGGATTTTGAAATTCTTCCATTTCCATACTAGTTTCCATTTCTTCCATGGTAATATCTATGAACGAAATTACAAAGATAGAAAACTATTAAATCAAAAACCTTGTATATATTATTTAAAACAATAATAATAATAATCATTAAAAGTGACATAGAAACCAATTTCTAAGTTTCATGATTCAGATAGTGCATGCAATTTAAATAAACTTTCTATTTTACTTCATTCTTTTTGTATCTTTATTTGAAAAGCAAGAATCTAAGTTTAGATGCCAGCCCATTTTTGGTGAACCAACTGTGTTGTACTTGCTAATTGGACAGAACCAATCAAAGAGTGCTGTCCATGGTGCTCAACCAAAAATTGGCTGGCTCCTTAGCTTAGATGCCCTCTTTTTCAAATAAAGATAGAAAGTTAATGAGGAAAAAAATGATAATAGAAGTAAATTAGCAACTTGATTAATATTGCATGCTAAAACTTTTTAAGCCAAAACCTAAAATATATGATTTAAAATTTAAATAATAAGTCATTACCTGTCTGTGTCTCTTTATGACAAATTTCATATGGATTTGGAGATAATTCAATATCCAATAGTGTTATTGGCAAAGGTGGAGAAAGAGCTTCACTTCTGGGTGTTTGCACCAACATTGACCTTAAGTAGCGTGGTGGGTGTGCACACTTCATTCTCCTACTTCTCATATCTATAAACATATATATAATAAAAAAATTTAATAATAAAATTTTAATTAATTATTCCAAGTAATTTTTTGTTTTCAAAACATTCAGTTCTGCATGCTTACTTTTCTAACATGTTTCAATGTTATATAGTAATATATTTATATTTTATTCTACTAACTCAGTTCTGCATGTTTCAATGGTATATACTAATATAGTTATATTTTACTCTACTAACTCATTTTTGTATGCTAAGTTTTCTAACCTTTTAAGTGTTTATAGTAATATAGTTAAATTTTAATCTACTAACTCAGTTCTGCATGCTTACTTTTGTAACTTTTTGCAATTGTATATACTAATATAGTCAAAGTAACAGTCAGGAAATATTATTTTCCTGGATTCGTCAATGATGACGCAGTTCAAAAATAAACCCTTTTTTTATATTATTAAAAATTATTTCATATATAATTTTGAAACTTACATGTCCTTATCAATCTTCGAATCGATTTATAGTACTTCGGTTCTCTTCTCTTCAAATCACTATATTTTCTAAGACACTGTCGTCTTGTTCTTTTAATTTTTGAAATACGATGCATTCTTCTCAGCATCTCGTATATAATTTTGTCTCTGCATTCCTGTCTCACTCCCCTCACACCACCAATCCGTTTAGGGAAATATTTATCCATGGCATAAACTAATATCACCAATTCTCCAGCACCAAAAGGTTCAGGACGCGACATGTTAGACGATGACGTGATTAATCGTTATGTCAATCATTAGCGCATTGATATAGATATGTATCCCCGAAAAATAGAGAAAAATATAATGTATATGTAGATTAATGTATTTTATGAAGGTTTGTAAATATCGATGTTGATAGTTATTACAAATGATATTTGGTTTCTATACATTTTCTTTGTTTCAGATGTGTTGATATGTATTAACATTTATACTTTGGTTTACAATAGTTATTGTTTCTAAACATTTTATTTGTTTCAGATGTGTTTTTATGTATTAAAATTTAATTTGGTTTACAATTTTTATTTTGTTTATAAACATTTAATTTTTTTAAGGTGTGTTTATATGTATTAAAATGTTGTTTGGTTTACAATTGTTATTTTGTTTCTAAACATTTTCTTTGTTTCATATGTGTTTATATGTATTAGAATTTATTTTGGTTTACAATTGTTATTTGGTTTCTAAACATTTCCTTTTTTTTCAGATGTGTTTATATGTATAACAAGTTACTTTGGTTTACAATTGTTAATATATAATGTTTAAAGATTATAATTTTGTAATAAAATAATTTATTTTGCCATTATTTTCTATATGCCACTATTCTTTTAACAAATCTTGAATGCAAAAATATATTATAAAGGTTAAGAAAATAAGTGCTAAGAGTAAGCCCTTAAGGTATTTATTTGAATATGGGAAAACCTAGTAGCTGTTAAAAATAGAGGTTAGAATAAAACAAATAAAATTAGCAAGTCTCTTTTAACTCAAAAATCCAATCTGATAACATAAAGCACTGTTGAATATACTGTCGCTTGTTACAGCTACAATTCAATGACACAATACAATGAATTAGCATCAGCTATGGAGGGATTACATTACAATAATCACATATGTAAAAGAGTGAGAGCAGCTGTAGACACTAGTGTGATGTCACAAAGACAATGTATTACCTATAATATATTGTCTGTAATAACTTTGATCATAAACTTTATTTATTTGAAACCTTTGATAATTGAAGAGCAACAACTGTTATGTATTTAACTGTTTATCAGGAGTGATTTTTAATAACCTTAACTCTTAAAAAAAAATGGAGACAAGTTAATAAAGAAAGTTTTTTATTGATCAACTGAAACTTTAATCCTCAAACACAAAATATTGTTCTGAAACCATGTCCCTTGTTGCATTTCCACGCCTATTAGCTTGTTCTACACATATTTCTTCTGGTAAATCATCAGCATCTATTGGATCTTCATCTTCTAATGGACAGCCTCTTTTAATTGCAATATTGTGCAGTATGCAGCAAACCAATATAATTTTGGCAACTTTCTCTGGTGCATACTGCATAGCACCACCAGAACGATCAAGACATCGAAACCGCATTTTCAAAAGACCGAAAGTCCTCTCAATAATACCCCTGGTAGATCGGTGAGCTTCATTGAAACGTACTTGACTTCTTGTCTGTGGGTTGTTATAGGGAGTCAACAGCCATTCTGTACATGAGTACCCTCCATCTCCTAATAGAAGATATAATAAATATAAATATTAATATAAGAATAATTATAAAGATTCAGAACTATACAATACAATTAAACTATACAGATTACAGTCGACAAATTGGGCGCAATTTTGGTACATTGAAATGAGAGACATATTAGACGCCAGTTATGCTTACCTAGAAGCCATCCGTCAGGCATATTTCCGTCCTCAAACTTCCGGTATAACCCAGTCTGCCTTAAAATGTAAGAATCATGACAGGAGCCAGGAAAGTTAGAACGGACACTGATAATCCTCATGTGGGGGTCACAGACCATCTGGACATTCAAGGAATGGAAATGCTTTCTATTCCTATAGATCTCCTCACGAGCTTGAAGTGGTCTTACAGCAACATGGGTACAGTCTATGGCACCTAGGACATTGGGCATCCCAGCCATCCTATAGAAATTTGACTTGATAGATTGCCATTCTTCAGGGGTAGATGGCAAACAAACATATCGATGAAAAATAACCATCATAGCCCCTATTACTTTGGATAAGTGGCGTGAAAAAGCAGATTGACTCATTCCAATAATGACGCTAGAAACTGCCTGAAAGGAGCCTGTTGCAAAAAAATGCAATGCCGCTAATAGTTTGAGAAGTCCCGGAATAGCTTGTGAACGAGCAGTCATCGGCTCCAAATGATCTTCAATCTCTCGATACAGGTGTAATATCGATTCACGATCAAGCCGGAATCTTTGTATGATCTCTCGGTCAGAAAGGCCGTGCAAACCAACCCGTGGAAGGAATACACGGGGGACTCGAACTCTCCTTCTTCTAACCAATCGATTAGCTACATTTCCAGTATTCTGTCTTCTAGCCCGGATTTGCATCAAACGGAGAATAAACAAAAACAGAATTCTCTCCATAGCTGCTGAAATGAACAATGTAAGTACAATGCTGATATTACTGCCTTTTATATATGTCTAGACTGGCGTCTAGAGTGACTTTCCTATTGTTTTGTACCTTGCCCGCCACCTAAAAGGTGGCGAGGCAAAAATAACGAGGTGGGAGCGGAAATTGACGCGAGCGGACAAATAGATTTTTTAGTACATTCGTTTTTGGCGAGTTGGTGGTCAAATGTGTCTAATTACAGTAAAAAATGGAGAGGTAGCGAGGTATGGCGGATAAGTACGCTCGCAATTTTAAAGATGCGAGTTTTTACATAATTGACGGCTTTCTACATATCAGTTTGCGAGTTTGGACGCGAGATTTGTTGCGAGTAGCTCGCTGACTGCTTAGTACATGGAGCCCAAAGAATATATAAAAAAAGACAATGTGTATATGTGCGCTAGACAGCTAAGGGGTTAAAGAATATTAGATCAGACTAGTGTCTATATTAAATCCACCTGAATAGTTGGTGATATTGAAAATAAACACAAATTCAGGAGTATATAAAAAAGCTAGTATTTATTGCTAAACAAAATTCTAAAATAATAAAAAGTATATGACATGCATAAATCTATTAAAAACATACAACTAAATTAAAAAAAATGATCTTATATATGAACGGTCATGCTCATAGATATTAGTATCCACCTTATTTTGCAAAGTTCTTGCACATTAAAGGGACAGTCTAGTCCAAAAAAAAACTTTCATGATTCAGATAGGGCATGTAATTTTAAACATTTTTCCAATTTACTTGTATCACCAATTTTTCTTTGTTCTCTTGGTATTCTTAGTTGAAAGCTTAACCTAGGAGGTTCATATGCTAATTTCTTAGACCTTGAAGGCCGCCTCTTAAAAATTGCATTTTAACAGGTTTTTCACCACTAGAGGGTGTTAGTTCATGTTTGTTATATAGATAACACTGTGCTCGTGCACGTGAAGTTACCTGGGAGCCATCACTGATTGGCTAAACTGCAAGTCTGTCAAAGAACTGAAATAAAGGGCAGTCTGCAGAGTCTTAGATACAAGATAATCACAGAGGTTAAAAATATATAAATATAACTGTGTTGGTTATGCAAAACTAGGGAATGGGTAAAAAAAAGGGATTATCGATCTTTTAAAAAAATAACAATTCTGGTGTAGACTGTCCCTTTAAGAACTCAGTGATTTTGTAGCGCTTAGATAATAAAGAAGTCCTTTACTTAAGGTATATGTAAAGTCCTTAATATTCGTATCCTTATCGTAGGTATAGCAAACAGATACAAATGTTGTAGGCAAATTACGTGGACAAATTTGACCCAATAGATTGTAGCCAAATAGTTGGATAAGAGATTCCATATTTATAAATGGCTTTATTAAAGGCTTTATAGCAGGTTGTATTATCTTCAAAGGAGTACCACACTAAAACGGATTGCTACACCTCGGATGGTATGATTAGAAGCTGCTGACATTGAAGTCACAATATCCAGTCGAAGGATTGAAGCGGATTTAAAAGGGACTTAATTTCTCTCAAAAGGATTCTACTAACACTCTGCGCAGAGTAAGGATATAAGAAATCGTCACAGAACTACTTCCCATAGTAGTGTATACAGACAGTGACGTCATCAATCCGGAAAACCAAATAAACGGAGCTGCACAGAAACCTGTGCCCAGCTAAATGCCTGGAAAGTTCCCAGACTGAATCAAGGTAGGCACACAGAGGTGTAGCAGTCCGTTTTAGTCTGGTACTCCTTTGAGGATAATACAACCTGCTATAAAGCCTTTTACAGGGAGTGCAGAATTATTAGGCAAGTTGTATTTTTGAGGATTAATTTTATTATTGAACAACAACCATGTTCTCAATGAACCCAAAAAACTCATTAATATCAAAGCTGAATAGTTTTGGAAGTAGTTTTTAGTTTGTTTTTAGTTATAGCTATTTTAGGGGGATATCTGTGTGTGCAGGTGACTATTACTGTGCATAATTATTAGGCAACTTAACAAAAAACAAATATATACCCATTTCAATTATTTATTTTTACCAGTGAAACCAATATAACATCTCAACATTCACAAATATACATTTCTGACATTCAAAAACAAAACAAAAACAAATCAGTGACCAATATAGCCACCTTTCTTTGCAAGGACACTCAAAAGCCTGCCATCCATGGATTCTGTCAGTGTTTTGATCTGTTCACCATCAACATTGCGTGCAGCAGCAACCACAGCCTCCCAGACACTGTTCAGAGAGGTGTACTGTTTTCCCTCCTTGTAAATCTCACATTTGATGATGGACCACAGGTTCTAAATGGGGTTCAGATCAGGTGAACAAGGAGGCCATGTCATTAGATTTTCTTCTTTTATACCCTTTCTTGCCAGCCACGCTGTGGAGTACTTGGACGTGTGTGATGGAGCATTGTCCTGCATGAAAATCATGTTTTTCTTGAAGGATGCAGACTTCTTCCTGTACCACTGCTTGAAGAAGGTGTCTTCCAGAAACTGGCAGTAGGACTGGGAGTTGAGCTTGACTCCATCCTCAACCCGAAAAGGCCCCACAAGCTCATCTTTGATGATACCAGCCCAAACCAGTACTCCACCTCCACCTTGCTGGCGTCTGAGTCGGACTGGAGCTCTCTGCCCTTTACCAATCCAGCCACGGGCCCATCCATCTGGCCCATCAAGACTCACTCTCATTTCATCAGTCCATAAAACCTTAGAAAAATCAGTCTTGAGATATTTCTTGGCCCAGTCTTGACGTTTCAGCTTGTGTGTCTTGTTCAGTGGTGGTCATCTTTCAGCCTTTCTTACCTTGGCCATGTCTCTGAGTATTGCACACCTTGTGCTTTTGGGCACTCCAGTGATGTTGCAGCTCTGAAATATGGCCAAACTGGTGGCAAGTGGCATCTTGGCAGCTGCACGCTTGACTTTTCTCAGTTCATGGGCAGTTATTTTGCGCCTTGGTTTTTCCACACGCTTCTTGCGACCCTGTTGACTATTTTGAATGAAACGCTTGATTGTTCGATGATCACGCTTCAGAAGCTTTGCAATTTTAAGAGTGCTGCATCCCTCTGCAATATATCTCACTATTTTTGACTTTTCTGAGCCTGTCAAGTCCTTCTTTTGACCCATTTTGCCAAAGGAAAGGAAGTTGCCTAATAATTATGCACACCTGATATAGGGTGTTGATGTCATTAGACCACACCCCTTCTCATTACAGAGATGCACATCACCTAATATGCTTAATTGGTAGTAGGCTTTCGAGCCTATACAGCTTGGAGTAAGACAACATGCATAAAGAGGATGATGTGGTCAAAATACTCATTTGCCTAATAATTCTGCACTCCCTGTATAAAGCCATTTATAAATCTGGACTCTTTTATCCAACTATTTGGCTACAATCTATTGGGTCAAATTTGTCCACGTAATTTGCCTACAACATTTGTATCTGTTTGCTACCTACGATAAGGATACGAATATTAAGGACTTTACATATTCCTTAAGTAAAGGACTTCTTTATTATCTAAGCGCTACAAAATTGCTGAGTTCTTAATGTGCAAGAAATTTGCAAAATAAGGTGGATACTAATATCTATGAGCATGACCGGCCATATATAAGATAATTTTTTTTATTTAGTTGTATGTGTTTAATAGATTTATGCATATCATATACTTTTTATTATTTTAGAATTTTAATAAATACTAGCTTTTTTATATACTCCTGAATTTGTGTTCATTTTCAATATCACCAACTATTCAGGTGGATTTAATATAGACACTAGTCTGATCTAATATTCTTTAACCCCTTAGCTGTCTAGCGCACATATACACATTCTCTTTTTTTATATATTCTTTGTATCTATTCTATCTGTTTTTTTGGGAGCAGATTAGTATATGTGCAGGGGTTTACTTGCGCACCATTTTACATTCCTATCTCAACTATTTAACATTCTATAGATATAGATGTGTGTATATATGTATGCGAGCACGATAACGTTTTACTTTCAACTGATAATACTAGCACAACCCGACGCACGCAAAAATTCATTTGTAATCTAGCCCTTAATAGGTTAATCATTCATATTTGATCAACTTTTTAGCTGTACTTTATTGGAAGGAGAAAAATAATAATTACCAGTTATTTAATTAAGTTTCTTGAAATAGTATGGGTTGATTCTGTGTACATAGATTTAACAGGGAGTAGTGACATTAACCCCTTAACGACCGAGGACGTGCCAGGAACGTCCTACAAAAAAACACCCTCTACGACCAAGGACGTTCTTGGCACGTCCTCTGGGGTTTGAAGCACACAATAAAAAAAAATATATGACTGATGAAGATTGAGGGGGTATCTCTGATGTTTTGTAAGGGATCTGGGAGGGGGAGGGATGTAGATTATTTAGGGGGGCCAGCTACACTACAGAAAACATTTTTTTGAGATAACAAAATAAAAATAAACTTTTTGGGGGGCAAATTTGGTACTGGCAGACAGCTGCCAGTACCCAAGATGGCGGCAAATAGTTAGAGGGGGGAGGGTTAGAGAGATGTAAGGGGGGGATCAGGGAGGATGGGGGCTAAGCGGGGATCCATCCTGCAGACTGTATGTAAAAAAAAAAAATATATAATTTAAAAAAAAAAAAATGCTTTTTATTTCAGTACTGGCAGACTTTCTACCAGTACTTAAGATGGCGGTGACAATTGTAAGGTAGGGGAGGGAAGAGAGCTGTTTGAGGGGAGTCAGGGAGTGATCAGGGGGTGGGATGTGTCAGGTGGGAGGCTGATCTCTCTACACTAAAGCTAAAAAATAACCCTACAAGCTGCCTAATTAACCCCTTAACTGCTGGGCATATTACAAGTGTGGTGTGCAACATCATTTAGCGGCCTTCTTATTACCAAAAAGCAAGGCTAAGCCATATATGTCTGTTATTTTTTAACAAAGGGGTTCCTAGGGAAGCATTTACAACCATTTGTGCCATAATTGCACAAGCTGTTTGTAAATAATTTCAGTGAGAAACTTAAAATTGCGAAAAATTTAAAGTTTTTTTTTTTATTTGATCGCATTTGGCGGTGAAATGGTGGCATGAAATATACCAAAATGGGCCTCGATCAATACTTTGGGTTGTCTACTACACTACAGCTAAAATTAAACATACAAGCTCCCTAATTAACCCCTTGACTGCTGGGCATAATACACGTGTGGTGCGCAGTGGCATTTAGCGGCCTTCTAATTACCAAAAAGCAACGCCAAAGCCATATATGTCTGCTATTTCTGAACAAAGGGGATCCCAGAGAAGCATTTACAACCATTTATGCCGTCATTTCACAAGTTGTTTGTAAATAACTTTAGTGAGAAACATAAAGTTTGCGAAAAAATGTGTGAAAAAGTGAACGATTTTCTTTTATTTGATCGCATTTGACGGTGAAATGGTGGCATGAAATATACCAAAATGGGCCTAGATCAATATTTTGGGATGTCTTCTAAAAAAAAAAATATATATATATATATATATATATATATATATACATATATACATGTCAAGGGATATTCAGGGATTCATGAAATATATCAGTGTTCCAATGTAACTAGCGCTAATTTTGAAAAAAGTGGTTTGGAAATAACACTGTGCTACTTGTACTTATTGCCCTATAACTTGCAAAAAAAGCATGTAAAACATGTAAACATTGGGTATTTCTAAACTCAGGATAAAATTTAGAAGCTTGGGTGTTTTTTGGTGGTTGTAGATGTGTAACAGATTTTAGGGGTCAAAGTTAGAAAAAGTATGTTTTTTTTTTCATTTTTCCTCATATTTTATATATTTTTATAGTAAATTATAAGATATAATGAAAATAATGGTATCTTTAGAAAGTCCATTTAATGGCGCGAAAAACAGTATATAATATGTGTGGGTACAGTAAATGAGTAAGAGGAAAATTACAGCTAAACACAAACACCGCAGAAATTTAAAAATAGCCTTGGTCCCAGACGGTCAGAATATGGAAAAGTGCTCTGGTCACTAAGGGGTTAAATGGACATAATAAAGTCAAAATTGAACTTTCATGATTCAGAAAGAACTCTCAAAGGGACAGTGTACACCAATTTTCATCTAACTGAATGTAATAGGCACTACTATAAAGAAGAATATGCACAGATACTGATCTAAAAATTCCAGTATAAAACCTTTTAAAATCTTACTTAGAAGCTACCAGTTTAGCACTGTTGATAAGGTTAGGCTGGGACACCCATTGAAAGGGGCTGGGAAAGCAGGGAGAGAAAACACTGCCCCCTCCTCTGCATATGAAATGACCGATTACACAAACAGGGGCAAGCAGGAATCTGTAGCATAATGTTAAAAAAAAAATAAGCAAAACTATACATTGTTACAAAAAAACTCCCAGATGGGCAGAATGGATCATCTACAGCTACAAAACATTAATGCAAAGAAAAATCTAGTGTAAAATGTCCCTTTAACAATTTTTCCAAGTTACTTCTCTAATCTAATTTCCTTCATTCAATTGATGTGCATTGTTCAAAAGCATACATTGGTAGGCTCATAGGTTCAGAAGGAATGCACTACTGTGAGCTAGCTGATTGCTACGGTCTCACCCAATGTGTTCAGCTAGGCCCCAGTAGAGCATTGCTCTCATTCAACAAAGGATACCAAGGGAATTAAGCAAAGGTGTTAATAGAATTTGTATGCTATGTGGCCGATTTATCAAGAGCCGAATGGCTCCTGATGCCCCTGTTTCCGCGCAATTCTTCAGGCTCGACGGAAACAGCAGTTATGAAGCAGCGGTCTTAAGAGCGGCGGACAGCAATCAACCCGATCAGATATGATCAGGTTAATTGACACCCCCTGCTGCAAATCTGCAGGGGCAGCATTGCACAAGCAGTTCACCTGCGTATGCTGTTGGCATTCAGCGATGTCTGTCGGACATGATATGCTACAGCGTATCATGTCCGACAGACATTGTTAAATCGGCCCCTATTTCTAAAACCCAAAACATGTTTGCTGTGAAGAAGGGGAATGTTATTTTGCAGACACAAATTCACATTTTTGAGAACTACAAGACCAATAATATGTGATAATATCTTCAAGCTAGAAAAAACGCCCAAAATAATCTTACAGAAACCTCTTGGAGAGCATGATATTGTGAATGGATTAATGAAATTAATTTACCAAAAAAAAATTAAAATTAAAAACAAATCTATATTTCAGGATGAATCACCTTTGGTTAAAAATATATCTTAACGGGATAGAAAAGTCAAAATTAAACTTGCATGATTCAGATAGAGCATGTAATTTTAAGACACTTTTAAATTCACTTCTGTTTTCAAATGTGCTTTGTGCTCTTAGTATTTCTTTTTGAAAAAGAATACGCACATATCCAACACTAGTGGGAGCTGCTGCTAATTGGTTTTTCTCTTGTGATTGGCTAACTAGATGTGTTCAGGTAACTGCCAATTTTTCTTCAGCAAAGGATAACAAGAGAATGCAACAAATTTGTTAATATAAGTAAATTGGAAAGCTGATTAAAATTGTATGTTCTATCGAATCAAAAAATAAAATGTTAGGGTTTCTGTCCCTTTAAACAGAAACTATCTTTAGATAGATTTTTCTCAAAAAGAATTGTATTAAAAAAAATATTTAAATTAAAAAAAAAATCCTATTCAATTTAAAAAAATTATTTAAATAAAAAATATCAGATTCTTTTTATTTATGTTTTTAAATATGTATTTATTTATTTTAAAATCATTGATTTTTACCCACTCTGTTTCAGCCTGGCCCAATGGTTTTTATAGAGAAAATGGTGCTAACCTTGTGCGGCGTGACAAGGAGTTCCAAAGCTAAAAGGATACCACCAACACTAATAGAGGACTGATTCCCCAGAGCACTGGGATTGATATAGGTACTGAAACCTTGATAAAAACTAATACAGGGTGTTGATCTGTGGACCGTTTGTTTATTGCTGGGTTTTTAGAATCTGACTTGTCACATCAATCTGCTTCTACAGCTGTATGGATCTAATATTTTTTGCTTAGTGATATTCTATTTATTTTGTATCAGACTGCAGTAGAGACTTTGGCCTCTATTTATCATAGTTTGGCGGACCTGATCCGACAGTGCCCACCGCAACTAAATAAAGTTATTAACCCCTAAACCTAACAACCCGCTAACTTTATATTAAATATTAACTCATCCCTATCTTATAATCAATTTAAACTTACCTTTAAAATTACATTAAACTATATTAAACTAATAATTAACCTACCCTAACTTTTATAACAAAATTACATTAAACTATATTAAACTAATAATTAATCTACACTAACTGTTATACTAAAATTACATTAAACTATATTAAACTAATAATTAATCTACACTAACTGTTATACTAAAATTACATTAAACTATATTAAATTAATAATTAATCTACACTAATTTTTATACTAAAATTATATTAAACTATATTAAATTAATAATGCATCTTGCATTCTATTGGCTGATTGGAACAGCCAATATAATGCAACCTCAATCCTATTGGCTGATTGGATCAGCCAATAGGATTTTTTCAACCTTAATTCCGATTGGCTGATAGAATTCAGCCAATCGGAATCTAAGGGACATCATCTTGGATGACGTCACTTAAAGGAACCTTCATTTGTCGGGAGTCGTCGGAAGAAGAGGATGCTCTGCGCCGGATGTCTTGAAGATGGACCCGTTCCTCGCCGGATGGATGAAGATAGAAGATGCCATCTGGGTGAAGACTTCTGCAGGCTTAGATGAAGACTTCGACCGATTTGATGAAGACTTCTCCCGGCTTTGATGAGGACTTCTGATGGCTTCTTAGAGGATGGATGTCGGATCTTCAAAACTGTAAGTCGATCTTCAGGGGCTAGTGTTAGGAATTTTTAAGGATCTATTGGGTGGGTTTTATTTTTAGATTAGGGTTTGGGTGCAATAGAGCTAAATGCCCTTTTAAGGGCAATGCCCATCCAAAAGTTTATTTAGTTAGGGTTTTATTTGGGGGGTTGGTTGTGTGGGTGGTGGGTTTTACTGTTGGGGGGGGGTTGTATTTTTTATTTACAGGTAAAAGAGCTGATTTCTTTGGGGCAATGCCCCGCAAAAGGCCCTTTTAAGGGCTATTTGTAGTTTATTGTAGGTTAGGGTTTTTTTATTTTCGGGGGGATTTTTTATTTTCATAGGGCCCTTAGATTAGGTGCAATTAGTTTAAATCTTTGATAATTTCTTTTTTATTTTTTGTAAATTACTGTTTATTTTTTTGTGTAACTTAGTGTTTGTTATTTTTTGTAACTAAGTTGTTAGTTTTTTGTAACTTAGTAATTTTTTAGTGTAGATTTAAATTATTTGAGTAGGGTTAGGTTTCTAAATATATAATATAGTTAATTTAATTTGAAGTTTAATGTAATATTAGTATAACAGTTAGGGTAGATTAATTATTAATTTAATATAGTTTAATGTAAATTTAGTATAATAGTTAGTGTAGATTAATTTTTAATTTAATATAGTTTAATGTAATTTTAGTATAACAGTTAGTGTAGATTAATTATTAGTTTAATATAGTTTAATGTAATTTTAGTATAATAGTCAGGGTAGGTTAATTATTAGTTTAATATAGTTTAATTTAATTCTAAAGTTAAGGTTAAATTTATTATAAATTAGGGATGAGTTAATATTTAATATAAAGTTAGCGGGTTGTTAGGTTTAAGGGTTAATAGATTAATTTAGTTTATGGCAAGGTGGGGGGCTGACGGTTTAGGGGTTAATAACTTTATTTAGTTGCGGTGGGCTCCGGGAGCGGCGGGATAGGGGTTAATAAGTATAATGTTGGTGGAGGCGGTATAGGGGTGGCAGATTAGGGGTTAATTACATAATGTTGGGGCAGCAGATTAGGGGTTAATAACATAATGTAGGTGGCGATGGGCTCCGGGAGCATCAGGATAGGGGTTAATAAGTTTATTAGAGTAGTGGTGGGCTCCGGGAGCGGCAGGATAGGGGTTAATATGTTTATTAGAGTGGCGGTGGGCTCTGGGAGCGGCAGGATAGTGGTTAATAAGTTTATTAGAGTGGCGGTGGACTCCGGGAGCGGCAGGATAGGGGTTAATACGTTTATTAGAGTGGCAGTGGGCTCCGGGAGCTGCAGGATAGGGGTTAATAACTTTATTAGAGTGGCGATGGGCTCCGGGAGCAGCGGTTTAGGGTTTAATAACTTTATTTAGTTGCGGCGGGGTCTGTGAGCAGTGGGATAGGGGTAAAACAGTGTAGTATAGTGTGGGTGTTTAGTGACAGTATACAAATAAAGCTGTGAAAAAGCCAAATAGCAGAGAGATCGATGACTGTCAGTTAACAACAGTCCACTGCTCATTGCCCCGTACTTGGTGCGCGGCTTTTTAACAGCATTTTTGGTAACTATGGAGAACGCATTCAGGTCCGCAGCAGCGATGTCAGACGAGCGTATTGGTGTAGGCGAATGCAAGTAAGTTGACGGCTTGATAAGTAGGCCCCTTAGTGACAGTATACAAATAAAGCTGTGAAAAAGCCGAATAGCAGAGAGATCGATGACTGTCAGTTAACAACAGTCCACTGCTCATCGCCCCGTACTTGGTGCGCGGCTTTTTGACAGCTTTTTTGGTAATTATGGAGAACGTATTCAGGTCTGCGGCAACGATGTTAGGCAATGTCAGGCGAGCGTATTGGTGCCGGCGAATGCAAGTAAGTTGACAGCTTGATAAGTATGCCTCCTATTATCACATTTTCTTCATTCTCTTGGTATCTTTATTTGAAAAAGCAGGAATGTAAGAATAGGAGTGGGCCCATTTTTGGTTCAGAACCTGGGCAGCGCTTTCAGATTGGTGTCTAAATGTAGCCACCAATCAGCAAGTGCTACCCAGGTGCTGACCAAAAATGGACTTGCTCCTAAGCTTACATTCAAATAAAGATACCAAGAGTACAAAGAAAAATTGATAACAGAAGTAAATTAAAATGTTGCTTAAAGTTGCAAGCTCTATTTAAATCATAAAAGTTTATTTTGACTAGACTATCCCTTTAAAGACAGGATACCAGAATACTGCTACTTCCCTAAATAGTTCTTGCATAGTTTGGAGCTGTGCTTTGCGTAATTGTCCTGTTGTTAGAGGAAAGTGGCTCCAACCAAGCGCTGTACACAGGGCATAGCATGGCGTTGCAAAATGGAGTGATAGCCTTTCTTCCTCAAAGTCCCTTTAACCCAGTATAAATCTCCCACTCTACCAATACCAAAACACCCCCAGACCATCACATTGCCTCCAACATTCTTGACGGATGGCATCAAGGATTCTTCCATTATATTTTTATTTGGTTTGCATCTCATTAATAAGTGGAAAAAAACTAACATCCCACTCCCACGCAAACTCGATTGCATATTCTCTACGTGCTAACGCGACTTGAAAATAGGAATATTGCAGATTCCAATATTCTTCACATAGCAGAATATGTTCTATTTATTAATAAATACATATTTCTACATATATCTGATGGTATTTTGGTACACTATATATCTACACCTATATATATATATATATATATATATATATATACATGATAATATATAGGTATAGCTATATACAGATGCTTGTGTATATATATATATATATATATATATATATATATATGTATATATATATATATATATATAGGAATATCTATTTATAAATACATAGAACATCTGCTATGTGCAGAACATTGGAAAGGGAAATATTTACAGTAAATACACACTATAATACTTTTTTTAAAATATGAATATTGCATAAATATGCTTTTACATTTTTACATCTACTTAACTGCAAAGGGTTTCAAATCAGTTATATTTGTCTATATATGAATAAATATGTGTTTATGTGTATTTATGTCTGTAAATACAAATATACACATATAATATATACATATAAACATAGGGTTTGCGCTCATCGCGCTTACCGCTCGTATTACAAGTTGAAAGTAAAAGCAATCATGTGAGAAAAGTCGCAATTTAAGCTAGAATCATTACCACGACGTCAGAGCTCTGGTTAACTGTTTCGCAAAACATAAAAGTTGTACAAAACACATCTAAAATACATTACAAAGTGCACTTACACTCATGATAGCACCATCTAATAACAATTATAAAAAAAATATTGCACACAAAAGTTATAAGCGATCAAAGATATGAGATCTCAGGTGTTAGAAAAAAGCAGACAGAAAAGGGCTTTAACATTGAGACACATACAGTACATAAATATCTCTAAATATGTATATATATATATTTATTTATATGTATTTACAGACATATACACACATATACACCCATAAATACATATGTATACATATATAAAACTATATATAAGTGCATTGAGGCCCTTTGCCGTTAAGTAGATGAAAAACATATAAAAGCAAATTTTTGCAATATTTGTATTTAATAAAGACATTAACTATATATTTACTGTAAATATTTCACATTCCAATGTTCTGCATATAGCATATGTTCTTTGTATTTATAAATATATATTCAGGAGAGGCGGGGCTAGCTACTGAGCTGTGAGGACGTGTGTGTGCAGAGCTCCCGAACTTAAACAGATATTACTTGTAAATACCTAAGTTTATTTTTCTTTTTTTACCACAAAAAACATCTCAAGTAGCCAGGTGAAAGCTGGATAAACACGGGAGCAGTTTCTCCTGAGCTTTTCATTAAAACTAACGGCTCCGATTATATGTACGTACTGCCACAGCGGCCTGTGACGAGAGGAATTATACTAAGTTTTGGCAAGCCTTAAAACGGACCGCATACTCCCCTCCAATATCACAATCACCCCACTCCGGAGGGTCGGGGCTCCGCTCCGGAGAGTTACATAGGCCGGCTGCAGATAGAAGGAAGGAGGAGGTAAGCGATTTAGCCCACTGCACGTACCCGAAGGTATTGAGCTGCACGGACCTGCCCGCTGTCATCGGGGGAAACCCCATACCACAATCCTCTGTTCAGAGGCTTTTGGAGAACCCGGCCAGGCCGGACACCAGAGCGGACACCCCAAACAACAGGGGTAGAACGATTCTCACAGAGAACAGGCTTAGTGCAGTGGCCTACGGGCCTCCCGGATCCTGCCCGCTTACGAGCACAACCACAAGAGACCTGGAATAAGGCTGAAAACCGGGGAAAAACAAAAAGAAAAGGGTAAGCAATCTACCTAAGTTTTATGTTAACCATTCCGGGCCTTTGATGGGTGATGTTTAGGCCAGACCCTTAGAGGGAGTTACTGAACTTATTGACATATTGACTGGGCCGTAACTACTACGTGGCTGATTAGACCCCCATTCACTCAAACGGCTAACGGCTGGACAACTAGGGGACAGTCGATTCTTACACACCCCAGCAGAGAATAGAATAATCACCCTATGGACTTTTGGTCGCTAACTGTTGTGTGCACCATATAAAATTATATCAATGTGCTGAGACACCCACTGAGCCAGTCAGTTCCTTTCTACATTACCCCTGCAAGAAACAACATACCTACCTCCTAAGCCTAAGGGGGCAGAACTAGAGACTGCACTTTGGGATCCACTTTAGGAGTGTTTTCAGGGACATATAAGTAGTCGCCAGACTGAGGAACTGCAACTGGCCTTTTATTAACAGATCATACACATCCTGCCTCACAAGTTTTATGTTCCACTCATAACTGTTACAATGCATACGTAGTGAATGAAATGAGGTTAGGGTGAAGGGGTTCAATTTGCTCTGTCCTTTCTTTTGCAGCAGGGAACTAGATTCATGCTTTGAACTTTGACACAGTAACCTCTCTCCCATCGTCTAACCCCTGAGCTGCTTACTAAACCAAAGCGATACTACCTACTTACATACCTTTCTTTTTTCTATTCCTCTGGACCCCTATTGCATCACATGATGAAGAATAAAACGCAAACAGTCAAAGAATGCCTATCAAAATCCCAATTGAAACACAAACAGGTGAATAAAAGCTCCCCTACCCAAGGAGACTCTCTGAACACCAGCCTAATAGAAATAGCAACACCTCTCCCATCGGAAATTCAAAATAAAGAGCTGCTTTCTCAAATTAAATCCGTGTTCCAGGAAGAGCTTAAATCCGCTCTGTCGGATCTCAGACAAGATATCAAGGAAATTGGTTCTCGCACTGCTGAACTGGAGGAAAAAACAGATGTAATAGCAGAAGAAATACCTCAAATACACAAATCTATCTCAGAACATGCAGAATATATAAATAAACTAGAGGATCAAATAGAAGACCTTGAGAATAGATCCCGCAGATCCAACCTACGAATCAGAAATCTACCGGAAACATATAAAAATCTGGACGAGACCATGACCTCTCTATTTCATCAACTGGTCCCAGATGTAGAACCAGATAAACTCTTAATGGACAGAGTACACAGAGCTCTTACCAAACCCCAACAGTCCTCCACAAGAGACATTGTCCTCAAACTCCACTATTTCCATGTGAAGGAACTAATCCTCAAAGCGGCTAGACAATTGCCAACAATAAATTTTGAGGGCCACTCCATCCAAATTTATGCAGATGTAGCACCAATCACATTACGGAAGAGAAGGGATCTCAAACCCATTACGCAAGCCCTCTCGAGGGCCCAAGTTAAATATCGATGGCTGTTTCCTTTCAAATTGGCTTTTTCATATAGTAATGTCACTTATGCTTGCTCGGATTTGAGTGACGGACTATCGATTCTTAGAAGATTGGAGATCCCCTTTGAACCCCCTCAAACCCCCCTTAACAAAAATCCCCAGAAGAAACACATTCAAAGGGAATGGACCCCAGTGGACCAAACGAAAAAACATAGGAAAAATAAGACTGTCTCAAATATCCATTCAGAAGCTGAGTCCCCCTCTGAAGAAGAATCCTCCCCGACCTGACAAAATAAAAGGTCCAGAAGAATCTTAATTCTCAAGTTTCTAAAGCTTTGGGTTATTGAAAGTGGACCTGAGGCTAACAGGCCCTAACAACATAACATAACAGTTAAAATGGCTTGCAGGTCCGAGAACTTTGTATCAGTCAAGTCTGCTCATCCTGTTTTTTGCAGGCTTGGCTATTTTTTGGCCTCACTCAGGGGTCGTTATCGTTATAGTTGAAGTTACTGATGTTAATACTGTTGTTATAATTAATATTACCGCTATAGAGTGTTGAGAATGTCATGATTGTCACTAATATCATTCATATGTTTTATTACACCATGTCTTTTCTCCTTCCCCTCTTTCCTTCTCCTCCCCATCATCAAACTCAGACATATGCCACTCTTCCTACGCATTATCTCTCTTGCCCTCTATTTCTCTTGCACATTCCACCCTAATTCATCCATAACCCCCTCTTATTGACCCTCCTCTTTCCCCTACCCCTCTTCCCCTCCCTCTTACACTCTTTTTTAACACTTCTGGTCATGACACAAGACACAAAACTTGCATTTTCAGCCATACCATACTACCACTGACATCCAACACTCACTCAACCCTTCCACCCTCCCCTATCCCCCACCAATCCTCCCATAGGAAGGTATGCCCTAAGCACCTGTAAAAGTGCCCTTCACCTGCCTCATTGAAATGTTACTCCCTGACAAGGGAAACCATTGTAAAGTTTAAGTTTAATTTTGCTCATTATAATATGTGTTTTGTTCGTTCAGGCATGTCATCAGATGATTTTGATCTCTTCAAATGTATTACCTCATTTGCAACTGTGCTTCCCACGATGTGGGATGGAAGTAGGTGTCTCTCCATGGTTTGGCCTTCAGGTAGGTCCCGGCTCTCTCACTCTCAGAACATCTCAATGTGTTGGGTCATATCCAAAACCTTATACAGCTCGCAGTTTTTTATTCACTTGCAAATCCTTCACAGGGATTCATTCAATGCTAAAACATCTTTTACCCCAATATGTCTATAAAAATCCTCTCCCATAATGTCAGAGGGCTTAACTCCGATATGAAAAGAAAGAAGGCTATCACTACATATAAAGCATTACATGCCCACATAGTATTATTGCAGGAGACCCACTTTACCAAAGATTTCACTCCTAAGTATTGGGATAAAGTCTTCCCAACACAATATCACGCAATTAGTGGGGGAAAAAAATGCGGGGTCACCGTTTTAATTCATTCCTCCCTAAATTTCAAAGAAGAAGAAATTATTAGAGACAGAGAAGGACGTTTTTTGCTGGTTAGAGGTTTAATTCAAAATACCCTGATTCTTATCGTTAATGTCTATGCCCCAAATGAGCGCCAGGGCCCCTTTATCACTAAACTAAGCAAATTACTGACACCATGGAAAAAATATAAGATTATCATGGGGGGCGACTTTAATTTAGCCCTGGACCAAGATCTGGATAGAACGACTACCAAATTTTTAAAGGTCAGACCCCCTAGCTCAACCATAAACATTCTGAAAGATTTTACCTTAGACCACAATCTGATAGACAGTTGGAGGTCTCTACATAACAAGGCTAGGGACTACACCTATTTCTCCCCAATGCACCTTACCCAGTCCAGACTAGATTATATTTTTCTTAGCCAAATCCTGGTCCCTCTACTAACAAGCGCTAAAATAAACAATTGCCCTTGGTCAGACCATTCTATCGTGGAAACCACTTTAGCGGGAATTATCAACCCCGCTAGGACCAAATCCTGGACCCTTAACGCCAACCTAATACAGGACGCTTTAGTCTCTCAGAAAACACGGGAACACATTATAGAATTCATTAGACTAAATACAGATAGCACGCCTAATCCCATTTTTATCTGGGGAGCGCTCAAAGCCTATGTAAGAGGCAACCTGATTACTGAATCCAATCACAGAAACAGAATACATAAAGACAAAATGACACAACTACAGGCTAAGGCTAATGTGTTAAGATCCCAATTTACAGCTAATACCACTAAAAGAGACTAGAATTGAAAAACATAAATGAAGAAATAAACAAATTACTAAACAAAGAAGCAGCTAGATCTATTAAACAGATCGACTCACACTACTACATATATGGGAATAAGCCCGACAGAATGCTAGCCAACAAACTCAAGGAAATAACTAGATGTACTACAGTCCCCCAAATACAATTATCAGATCATAAGAATACCAATGACCCCCTCCAAATTGCGAACACCTTTGCTGACTTTTATCACAATCTTTACAATCTCCCCACACACCAAGGCCGGATCGACAGATCCGCGAAATTAGACACTTTTTTAAACGCAAACTCACTCCCAACAATCACTGAGGACGAAAAATCTAGACTAAACGCCCCGATCTCTGAGATAGAGATAAAACGCACCATTAAAAACTTAAAGACTTCTAAAACACCGGGTCCGGATGGTTACTCCGGAATTTTTTACAAATTATTTTTAGACAAACTAGCTCCCCTGTTGGCCCAGGTATTTAATTCTATAATGCAAAAAAAGGAAATTCCCAATGAGATGCTAACGGCTAGAATAGCAGTCATCCCAAAGCCGGGTAAAAATAAGCTCCATTGCCAGAATTATAGACCTATATCACTGATAAACCAAGATATGAAGATATTTACAAAAATTCTGGCAGACAGACTAAACCCTATCCTTGAGAGACTGATCCATCCGGACCAGGTAGGTTTTATTAGAGGCAGGGAAGCCCCGGACAACACACGTAAAATAATTGACTTGATCAACTTTGCCACTACTGAAAAGACGCCTTCTCTGTTCCTCTCTTTGGATGCAGAGAAGGCGTTTGACAGAATTAATTGGGAGTATATGTTCGCAGTATTAGAAAAAACAGGTATTTCGGGTGCTTTCCTTGACGCCCTCACCACACTCTACTCTCACCCGTCAGCTTTTGTGAAACTGTCAGGATATCAATCCAAAACGATACCAATTAGGAACGGAACGAGACAAGGGTGCCCCTTGTCCCCTTTATTATTTGCCCTTTGTATTGAGCCATTAGCCATTCAAATTAGAAATGACCCTAATATCTCTGGACTTCAAATAGGGGGCAATGACTATAAGATTTCATTATTTGCGGATGATATCATATTATCACTGACTAAACCCCTCCTATCTCTCCCCCCCCTATACTCAATGCTCCAACAATATGGTATTCTATCTGGATATAAAATAAATAGGGATAAATGTGAAGCTCTTGGAATAAATCTGCCCCAACACACTAAAAAACTATTAGAAATTAACTTCTCCTTCACTTGGGCCCATAGAAAGCTTAAATATCTAGATATCAATCTCACAACTGACATTTTTCTGCTATACCAAGCAAACTATCTTCCAATGTTTGCCCATATAAGAAATTTAATATCGAAATGGTTGAAGCTTAAAATTTCCTTTTATGGCAGAATCATATCTACAAAAATGACCTTGCTACCAAAGCTCCTATATCTATTCAGGTCCCTACCAATCTCCATCCCCATAGCTGAGCTCAATGCACTTCAAAGAGATATCCTGCGCATTGTCTGGCAGGGAAAACGCCCTAGGATAAACAAAAAAATTATGAGCACACACAGGAAGGATGGTGGGTTGGGCCTCCCACATTTAGTATCTTACTATTATTCAGCTCGGATGGCCCAAACCATACATTGGTTTAGCAATACAAAACAACCCCTGTGGAAACAGATAGAATCACAGATAGCTAACACTGACCAGATATATAGACTACTATGGACTCCCAAAAAGAATAGCCACCCTTCACTAAATAAATATGTAGCGCTGTCCCATACTATTTTCCTTTGGAACAAACTAACCGCTAAATTCCCCTTGATACAGGACAAATCAAAACTTACACCTCTAGTATTACCACAAACCACAATAGATTCCCACATACAGACCAAATGGGCTAACAAAGGACTGTACAGAATTGCAGACGTTTATGTTGAGGGAGGTTTTCTTTCTTTTGAACAATATAGAGATATTGACCCAATTGACAAAAATATATGGTACCATTACCTACAATTAAAATCAAGAACTCAAGCAGTAACTGAGCTTTCCAAACTACCATTGAGTACAACTTTTGAATCTTTATGCCTAGCTAAAGATCCGGTGCATAGAACAATCTCTACACTATATCTTATATTTAATGGCAAATCTAGAGAGGCGAAACCCTCGCATATTCTGAAATGGGAACAAGACCTTAATAGGACTTGGTCCTTGGAGACTTGGCTAACTAATCTAGACAGAGGCCTCTCCTTCTCACACAATGCTATGCTGAAAGAGAACTATCTCAAGGTAGCATTTAAATGGTATATATATCCGACTAGATTCGGAGGATCAGAAGGACCCTCCCTGAATCTCTGCTACAGAGGATGTAATGAAAGGGGGACGTACATACATATGTGGTGGGAGTGCGATAGAGCGAAAGAAATTTGGGAAAACACTTCAACATTTCTTAGCGATCTTTTCCATAAACATATACAACTGACTCCGGAACAGGCCCTATTACACTTCCCGATTCCTAATATCTTAAGACAACACCAAAAACTAGTCATGACCATTTGTACGGTGGTCAGAGTTTGCATAGCACAGTATTGGAAATCCACTCCACCTAACTTTCCTCTCATTGTAAAAAAAATAATACACCATTATGAAATGGCTAGCTTAGCTGCAGAGAATCTACATACCAAAGATGAATTCATCATACAGTGGGAGCCATTCATTATGTACCATGAAGCTAGAATGCAAAGAAACACAGAGCTTCAATAATTTCAATCAATGCATTGCAGCACACTTCTGAGAGAGCCGGGACCAGCTGACCAACTGACCAGTTGGCCAACTGGTGACTGACAACTTTTTTTCTGATACCATTTTATGGGTAGACTTCGATTCTGTTGTTCCTGTTAATGCTTAACATTTGTTAAAAAAAATTCATATCCGTTTACGAAATAAAGCGATATATATTGGTATAACATGCTATAAAGTGGTCTTAAACCAAAACGGGTAAGAGATTGACACCATTAATATCCTGCTGATTGTTTGCTTTATGTCCAATTAATCTGATTGTACATGCTGAATTTTGTTATGCATAACCTGTTATTAAAAACTTAATAAAACTTTTTCAAAATAAATATATATTCATATATATATATATATATATATACAGACATCCCAACCTGCAAAAACTCATTTCAGGGAGGTGGCTTCACCCGCTACTGCGCCCCCCCCCCCCCCCAGTTATATATTGGACACCTTGAAACCCTAAATAAGATAGGGACTTATCATTAAAGTAGCTTCCCACTAAAGGCACATTTAAAAAAAATAGGTTTATAGCACAACCACATACAACAAACCTATTTTCCAGTGATCGTACGCTTGTTGAATGCTTAAATATTTTAGAATACAAAGTTTAATTACGTGCAGTAAATAAGTTAGTATTTGTGTTTTATTTTATTAAAATCAGGGGGGAGGGGGGCTTTTTGGTTACTGATGCATGCTTTGAGGGTTCTATAATGTTCCAGCAACTAAAGGCATTCCTTAAAAAAGCACTTTTCCGTATTTGGGCCACATTGGATCATGGTACTTGGAGTTTCAGGGAGATTGTATTCCATTTGCTGGCATCAGGGAGCCGCTATTACAATCAGGGAGACTCCCTGAACTTCAGGGAGAGTTGGGATGTCTGTATATATATATATATATATATATATATATATATATATATATATATAATATCATGTATATAATTAGATATATATTGTACCAAAAAACATCAGGTATATGTAGGAATATTTATTTATTAATAAATAGAACATATTCTGTGTGTAATATGAAATATGTCCGGTAAGCGTAAATGAGAGTATGCGAGTGTTTGCGCGAGAGTGGGGTGTTTTTTTTCTCCATTGACTCCTATGGGGGAATGCTTGAATGTGCATGCAATATTCTAAGTTTGGATTTTTGTGCTAGTCGGGTTACCGCTAGAGCAAAAACAGTTTACTTTCGAGTGCTACCCGATGAGTGCAAAAATCTTACTTCTAGCACAATTAATGCTTGTGTGGGAGCATTAATTTGCACTTCACTCTTAAACTGGCCCTTATCGGTTACAAGAAACAAATGTGTCAAAAGATGGGACTAACATTTAGATAGACTTCTTTATAAAAGACAGAAAACAAAATATACTGAGGGTGATGGAGAGAACAAAGCAGAGAAAATCCTAACATATCTGACAACTGAATTACTTGAAGCCCAGAAGGGGGGTATCATTAACTGATTCTAAAACCGGCTGCATCTAAGTACTGTATATAACTTCCTATCTCTAATTTATTACCTTACCCTTTACATAATTTATAAATTCATCCTCACACAATATTATTAATGCAATATAATATAAATACATTTACTTATTGTCTTTATTCCCAATTATTTGTGAGAGCTAATTTATAATAATTTGTACAACCACACTTCTTTGTCTAAGGGTGTAAGAAACTAATACAACACACATAGTTACATTTTATGAAAATTATTAAAATGTAATATTACAAATCATTCTAATTGACGTATACTGCGGAAAGAAACATCCCACTAAATCAAAATTAACCTCTGATTGCAATTTCTTAACTCAAAACTTTTTTATTCAGCCACTTTTTTATTGTTTACTTGGTAGTTTTATAAAATGATTACAGGTACTTTCTCCATATTTTAGTATCAGATGTATAAGTAATATGATAATTATATTTATTGTTTTAATAACTTTTATTAGAAAATAGTTTTGCTAATTGCCTAATCACATTTGTCTCATTATTCTGATGAAGCATAAATCCTATACTATAAAAGGCCAAGGCCTAGATTTGGAGTTTGGCGGTAAAAGGGCTGTTAACGCTCCGCGGGCTTTTTTCTGGCCGCACCATAAAATTAACTCTGGTATCGAGAGTTTAAACAAATGCTGCGTTAGGCTCCAAAAAAGGAGCGTAGAGCATTTTTACCGCAAATGCAACTCTCGATACCAGAGTTGCTTACGGACGCGGCCGGCCTCAAAAACGTGCTCGTGCACGATTCTCCCATAGGAAACAATGGGGCTGTTTGAGCTGAAAAAAAACCTAACACCTGCAAAAAAGCAGCGTTCAGCTCCTAACGCAGCCCCATTGTTTCCTATGGGGAAACACTTCCTACGTCTGCACCTAACACTCTAACATGTACCCCGAGTCTAAACACCCCTAGCCTTACACTTATTAACCCCTAATCTGCCGCCCCCGCTATCGCTGACCCCTGCATATTTTTTTAACCCCTAATCTGCCGCTCCGTAAACCGCCGCAACCTACGTTATCCCTATGTACCCCTAATCTGCTGCCCTAACATCGCCGACCCCTATATTATATTTATTAACCCCTAATCTGCCCCCCTCAACGTCGCCGACACCTGCCTACACTTATTAACTCCTAATCTGCCGAGCGGACCTGAGCGCTACTATAATAAAGTTATTAACCCCTAATCCGCCTCACTAACCCTATCATAAATAGTATTAACCCCTAATCTGCCCTCCCTAACATCGCCGACACCTACCTTCAATTATTAACCCCTAATCTGCTGAGCGGACCTCACCGCTACTATAATAAATGTATTAACCCCTAAAGCTAAGTCTAACCCTAATACTAACACCCCCCTAAGTTAAATATAATTTACATCTAACGAAATAAATTAACTCTTATTAAATAACTTATTCCTATTTAAAGCTAAATACTTACCTGTAAAATAAATCCTAATATAGCTACAATATAAATTATAATTATATTATAGCTATTTTAGGATTAATATTTATTTTACAGGCAACTTTTTAATTATTTTAACCAGGTACAATAGCTATTAAATAGTTAAGAACTATTTAATAGTTACCTAGTTAAAATAATAACAAATTTACCTGTAAAATAAATCCTAACCTAAGATATAATTAAACCTAACACTACACTATCAATAAATTAATTAAATAAACTACCTACAATTACCTACAATTAACCTAACACTACACTATCAATAAATTAAT